>NW_019943014.1:34803-64714 GCF_002910315.2 Salvelinus sp. IW2-2015 | reverse complement strand
TCAGTTGGAAACCTCAATTTTGTTTTGTTTTGTTTAATCTACCCGGTGACAGCTATCATTCAACACCCAGCTGCTGATAACATTAATTTGGTTGGAGCAATTCATGCTTTTATATATAATTCACATTGCCTGTCTGAAAAAAAGGGCTGACAATTATTTGCTTAAATATGCAGTGGCCCAGGGCATTGTGAAATAACAGCACTGCCCAGATAAGATTTGCAAGGCCTGCCACTGAAATTAGAGCCTTAAAAACAATGATTTCAGGGAGTATTTTTGGGGGGGGGGGGGGGGGGGGAGTAGAACATTAACAATGTGGAAGTGGAACTAACCAAGGATGATATGTACTCCTGTGGGGAATCTTTCAAATCCCTGTAACTTGAAGATGCCACTCATGGAATCGGGCATAATGAAATATGAATGTGGCCTTACCATCTCTGGCGAATTAATGATTTCTAGCAGAATGTGTATTGTACAGATTACCTCTTATCACTCCCAAGACACACACTGGGGTTCTGTACTGGGTAAACAAACACAGTGCATTCACACACACACACACAGATTGGGCATCCCAAAAAGCACCCTATTCACTTCTACTACCAGAACACTGGTCAAAACATCTGGTCAAAAGTAGTGCACTGTCTATAGGGAAAAGGTTGCCATTTGGGTTGGAACCGAGGCCAAACACAAACCCGATAAGACGTCGTGTACATTTTGGGGGTTTCAAACTGCAGGATAAATAGATTTGACAGCCATGCATAATCAGCTAGAGTTTAGCAGGCAGGGAGTGCAGGGTTTGTGTGGAAACGGCCTTGTTGAGTCTGTATCCAACTTTTCGTGTAGTAGTCTGTAAATCCTAATTCCCACTAACAAAAAGAGAAACCCCACACTGTTTAGGTTTAAATGGGGAAAAATGTGTTACAGGAAAAATGTTAACCCTACGTAAGATACACTACATTAGCAAAAGTATGTGGACACCTGCTTGTCAAACATCTCATTCCAAAATCATGGGCATTAATATGGAGTTGGTTTCGCCTTTGCTGCTATAACAGCCTCCACTCTTCTGGGAAGGCTTTCCACTTGATGCTGGAACATTGCTGCGGGGACTTGCTTCCATTCAGCCACAAGAGCATTAGTGTGGTCGGACACTGATGTTGGGCGATTAGGCCTGGCTCGCAGTCACCGTTCCAATTCATCACAAAGGTGTTTGATGGTGTTGAGGTCATGGCTCTGTGCAGGCCAGTCAAATTATTCCACACCGATCTCCACAACCCATTTCTGTACGGACCTCGCTTTGTGCATGGGGGCATTGGCATGCTGAAACAGGAAAGGAACTTCCCCAAACTGTTGCCACAAAGTTCAAACCACAGAATCATCTAGAATAATCATTGTATGCTGTAGAGGTAAGATTTCTCTTCACTGGAACTAAAAGGCCCGAACCATGAAACACAGCCCCAGACCATTATTCTTCCTCCACCAAACTTTACAGTTGGCACTATGCATTCAGGCAGGTAGCGTTCACCTGGCATCCGCCAAACCCAGGTTCTTCCGTGGGACTACCAGATGGTGAGGCGTGATTCATCACTCTAGAGAACGTGTTTTCACTGCTCCAGAGTCTGTGTGCACCATTCTATACACCTGTCAGCAAAAGGTGTGGCTGAAATAGGCCGAATCCACTAATTTGAAAGGATATCCACGTACTTATGTATATATATATATAGTGTACCTTAAAGGGGACAACAACATTCTGTGAGATTTAGAATAGGAACAGTCTCCATTTGAAGCTTGATCGCATTACGTTCTTACTGAGTCGCCATGCGTTTTCTAAAGCTGTGTGTAGCTGCGTCAGGGTCCATAGATCACTGGTCAAAAGTAGTGCACTATATAATAGGGAATAGGGTGCCATTTGGCAACTATGTTATTAACCAGGCAGYCTCAGTGTTGGCTGGGCTGCGAGATGTGGTAGAGAAAGAGTGGGCGGCTACTGTCACAGATCTTAAAGGAGGTCAACGAGGAACCTTGAACAGAGTCTGAACAATTTTCTTTATAAGCMGCATTCACTACAACATATATATACRAATTCTTATGAGGCTACGTYCCAAATGGCACCCTATTCCCTAAA
Organism: Salvelinus sp. IW2-2015; assembly: GCF_002910315.2. Taxonomy (NCBI): domain Eukaryota; kingdom Metazoa; phylum Chordata; class Actinopteri; order Salmoniformes; family Salmonidae; genus Salvelinus; species Salvelinus sp. IW2-2015. Next base: position 62,595 of record NW_019943014.1, on the reverse strand, counting down.
TAGTGTACTACTTTTAACCAGAGCCCTATGGCACCCTATTCCCTATATAGCGCACTACTTTTAACCAGAGCCCTGGTCAAAAATAGTGCACTAAAAGGGAATAGCAAGGATGTTAATGTAAGGTATAGGGTGCTATTTGTGATTCTGACATAATGTTACACAACAGTTTCCGTCCACAAAAGTCTCATCTGTCAACAAATTGGTTTTGCCCTGCATGTACCAATGCCAAATATAATACATCAACACTACAATCTCCAGACTGTAGTTCAAACATGATATCAAACTGTCTCGAGCACAAGCCTCAGTCTGACTATTTCTTGAAGTCGCTGCATCAGTGTCAGAAAGCTGCTTTTCTTGTCGTCAGGTGATCTCAGGGGCTTGGCGTTGACTATTCATCGACACCCAGGCACGGGCCCTTGCTACTTCTCATTCATTCAGTTAATGAAGATTTTCAGTGAAAGAGATGCTCATTTTGTGACATAGTGTTATTCGATGAAGCTAAATATGCAGAGGAAGAGGAAATACAATACAGCGCATTGTGTTTGAGGACAGAGAATACATATGAGTTTAAGATCGATTCGAAACATTTAGCATAAAGAAATATGCTAAAGCCTCTAAAGATACTTAAAAATTAGATACGTAAAGATACTCTTCTACGGAGTGAAATATGTTGAACATATAACAAATAAACCCTTTGTATCCCAAATGGCACCCTATTCCCTATATAGTGTACTATTTGACCAGGGCACTATAGCACCCTAATCCCTTTATAGTGTACTATTTGACCAGGGCACTATAGCACCCCTATCCCTGTATAGTGTACTATTTGACCAGGGCACTATAGCACCCTAATCCCTATATAGTGTACTATTTGACCAGGGCACTATAGCACCCTAATCCCTATATAGTGTACTATATATATAGTGTACCAGGGCACTCCATCTATGTGTTTACTAGATTATTACGGCTTCCCGAGTGGCGCAGTGTTCTAAGGCATCACTACAGACACGAGTTCGATCCCAGGCTGTGTCACAGCCGGCCCGTGACCGGGAGACCCACGGCACGGTGTACAATTGGCCCAGTGTTTGTCCGGTGTTAGGGGAGGGTTTGGCCGGCTAGGATGTCCTTGTCCATTCGCGCTCTWGCGACTCCTTGTGGCGKGCCRGGCGCGTGCAAGCTGACCTCGGTCGCCAGTTGTACTGTGTTTCCTCCGACACATTGGTGCTTCCGGGTTAATTGTGTCMAGAAGCAGTGCGGCTTGGCAGGGTCATGTTTCGGAGGACGCATGGCTCTCGACCTTCGCCTCTCCAGAGTCCGTACGGGAGTTGCAGAGATAGGACAAGACTGTAACTACCAATTGGATACCACAAAATTGGGGAGAGAAAAGGGGTAAAAGTACAACAACAACAAAAAATACTAGCCCCCCCCACACAGGCACACACAGGCCACTCTCAAGTCATTTTATAAAGCAGTTCGCTGAACATCTATAAATAGGCTGTAGGGCACTGCACAACCTCAATTTGCCACCCCCATACACTTCTATTGCAATTATCCCAAGGTTTATTTTCAGTGTAGCAGTCAAGGGAATACATGCCTCAGTTCATTCAGCAGTGGGTAATAGCACTGAGAATACCTAATAACAGCAAGCAATCAATTCCACCGGAATTGGAATGGGAAAATAAGCTCGTTTTAAAATTGCAACATGTTTCTGCTATAATTTCACCGTTATGGATACCCAACGTTACGATGTACAGTCTTTGGCACCCTGTTCTGTCAAGTGATAATGCAATCATTTCGATGCTGTGAATTATTTTGAATGTTTCTCTTTTTGCTGTATTTCTCTCCTCTCGTCCTGTGGCCTCATGATTCTACTGTAACACTGTCTGATTTAAAGAGACCATTATGGACATCGAACAACACGTGATGCTATTTCCCTTTGATGATCGTCCCTGCTGAATTATAATTTTCTCCCTGGGAATGGAATTTTGTTGTGTAAAAGCATTGTCCCTTGTATTTCAAGGCCATTGTGCCCCTGTACTTTATTTGTAGGCTGGATGCCCATTGAATGTAGAAACTGCAGTAAGCAGCACCTTGACTGGACCACAAGGGAAGACAGAGAGTTCAGTGAGAGACATTGGGCAGGAGGACAGAGGACACAGGGTTTCTGTTCAGTGAGAGACATTGGGCAGGAGGACAGAGGACATAGGGCCTTCTGTTCAGTGAGAGACATTGGGCAGGAGACAGAGGACACAGGGCTTTCTGTTCAGTGAGAGACATTGGGCAGGAGGACAGAGGACATAGGGCTTCTGTTCAGTGAGAGACATTGGGCAGGAGGACAGAGGACACAGGGCCTGTTCAGTGGAGAGACATTGGGCAGGAGGACAGAGGTTATTCTGTTCAGTGAGAGACATTGGGCAGGAGGACAGAGGACACAGGTTTCTGTTCAGTGAGAGACATTGGGCAGGAAGAACAGAGGAACACAAGGTTTTCTGTTCAGTGAGAGACATTTTGCAGGAGGACAGAGGACACAGGGTTTCTGTTCAGTGAGAGACATTGGGCAGGAGGACAAAGGACATAGGGTTTTCTGTTCAGTGAGAGACATTGGGCAGGGGGACAGAGGACACAGGGTTTCTGTTAAGTGAGAGACATTGGGCAGGAGGACAGAGGACACAGGGTTTCTGTTCAGTGAGAGACATTGGGCAGGAGGACAGAGGACACAGGGCTTCTGTTCAGTGAGAGACATTGGGCAGGAGGACAGAGGACATAGGGCTTCTGTTCAGTGAGAGACATTGGGCAGGAGGACAGAGGACACAGGGTTCCTGTTCAGTGAGAGACATTGGGCAGGAGGACAGAGGGTTTCTGTTCAGTGAGAGACATTGGGCAGGAGGACAGAGGACACAGGGTTTCTGTTCAGTGAGAGACATTGGCAGGAAGAACGAGGACACAAGGTTTCTGTTCAGTGAGAGACATTTTGCAGGAGGACAGAGGACACAGGGTTTCTGTTCAGTGAGAGACATTGGGCAGGAGACAGAGGACATAGGGTTTCTGTTCAGTGAGAGACATTGTGCAGGGGGACAGAGGACACAGGGTTTCTGTTCAGTGAGAGACATTGGGCAGGAGGACAGAGGACACAGGGTTTCTGTTCAGTGAGAGACATTGGGCAGGAAGACAGAGGACACAGGGTTTCTGTTTCAGTGAGAGACTTTGGGCAGGAAGACAGAGGACACAGGGTTTCTGTTCAGTGAGAGACTTTGGGCAGGAGGACACAGGGCTTCTGTTTAGTGAGAGACATTGGGCAGGAGGACAGAGGACACAGGGCTTCTGTTCAGTGAGAGACATTGGGGAGGAGGACAGAGGACACAGGGTTTCTGTTCAGTGAGAGACATTGGGGAGGAAGACACAGGGCTTCTGTTCAGTGAGAGACATTGGGCAGGGAGACAAGAGGACACAGGCTTCTGTTCAGTGAGAGACATTGGGCAGGAGGACAGAGGACACAGGGTTTCTGTTCAGTGAGAGACATTGGGCAGGAGGACAGAGGACATAGGGCTTCTGTTCAGTGAGAGACATTGGGCAGGAGGACAGAGGACACAGGGCTTCTGTTCAGTGAGAGACATTGGGGAGGAGGACAGAGGAACACAGGGCTTCTGTTCAGTGAGAGACATTGGGCAGGAGGACAGAGGACACAGGGTTCCTGTTCAGTGAGAGACATTGGGCAGGAGGACAGAGGACACAGGGTTTCTGTTCAGTGAGAGACATTGGGCAGGAGGACAGAGGACACAGGGTTTCTGTTCAGTGAGAGACATTGGGCAGGAGGACAGAGGACACAGGGTTTCTGTTCAGTGAGAGACATTGGGCAGGAGGACAGAGGACACAGGGCTTCTGTTCAGTGAGAGACATTGGGCAAGGAGGACAGAGGACACAGGGTTTCTGTTCAGTGAGAGACATTGGGCAGGAGGACAGAGGACACAGGGTTTCTGTTCAGTGAGAGACATTGGGCAGGGGACAGAGGACACAGGGTTTTGTTCAGTGAGAGACATTGGGCAGGAGGACAGAGACACAGGGTTCCTGTTCAGTGAGAGACATTGGGCAGGAGGACAGAGGACACAGGGTTTCTGTTCAGTGAGAGACATTGGGCAGGAGGACAGAGGACACAGGGTTTCTGTTCAGTGAGAGACATTGGGCAGGAGAACAGAGGACACAGGGTTCCTGTTCAGTGAGAGACATGGGCAGGAGGACAGAGGACACAGGGTTTCTGTTCAGTGAGAGACATTGGGCAGGAGGACAGAGGACACAGGTTTCTGTTCAGTGAGAGACATTGGGCAGGAGGACAGAGGACATAGGGTTTCTGTTCAGTGAGAGACATTGGGCAGGAGGACAGAGGACACAGGGTTTCTGTTCAGTGAGAGACTTTGGTTAGGAGGACAGAGGACACAGGGTTTCTGTTCAGTGAGAGACATTGGGCAGGAGGACATAGGGTTTCTGTTCAGTGAGAGACATTGGGCAGGAGGACAGAGGACATAGGGCTTCTGTTCAGTGAGAGACATTGGGCAGGAGGACAGAGGACATAGGGCTTCTGTTTAGTGGAGACATTGGGCAGGTGGACAGGGGACACAGGGAGAAGTAACAGAGGAGATCAATCGAGGGCTTTGTCATCCCCTCAGCACGGTAAAACACACACACGCATACACACATACGCACACCACACAACACACACACACACAACACACACACACACAAACACACACACACACACACACACACACACACATACACACACACAAATGAACAGCCAACCCACAAAAACAACACTAACACCTCACCATACCACCCTGCATCCCTCTGTTGGTGTGCCTCTGAAGCTAAGCAGGGTTTGTCTCTGGATGGGAGACCAGATGTTGCTGGAAGTGGTGTTTGAGGGCCAGTATGAGGCATTCTTTTCTCTGTCTAAACAAAGTGATTGGGGACATTGCCCTTTATAGGCTGCCGTCTTTCGGATGGGACTTTAAACTGGTGGCCCAAAAATATTCCTTGGCACTTATAAGAGGCACTAYTSATAAGAGTAGGGGTGTTAACCCTGGTGTCCTGACTAAATTCCCAATCTGGTCCTCATACCATCATGGCCACCCAATCATTCCCAGCTTCCAATTGGCTCATTCATCCCCCCTCCTCTCTCCTGTAACWATTMCCCAGGTYGTTACTGTAAATAAGAATGTGTTCTCAATCAACTTACCTGGTAAAAAAAATGCCAGTTTTTTTTGTATTTAACTTTTCTTTTTACAATAGTCCCTGTTTGGACTTGTTGGATGGTAGAGGAAAAGTATGAGCCTTTATAGTACCTGTATAAGAATGTCTCAGAAAGAAAATCATTAAGGAAGCTTGTTTTATGGTTGTCAAAGTGAAGCTAGCTAAGTCTCCTTAGACCCAGTGGAGTTGCTTCTCAGCTTGCACTACACACTACAGAACACCATAGCCAATGATTTCTCTTGAAATATTTAATGTTCAGGCAGGACTGTTAGGAGTCTGCCTTCTGGTGAGATCAGATCAAGCAGAAAGAAATGTTCTCTGAGGAAACAATATCCAGGATGTATAGCTCCTTTATCGAGAAGGCATCTCAAGTATAATGCTACATAAGTTACCCACTGTCTGGTTTAATAGTCTAACATACAGTATCACCACTGTCTGGTCTAGTAGTCTAGCTATACAGTATCACCCACTGTCTGGTCTAGTAGTCTAACATACAGTATCACTACTGTCGTTCTAGTAGTCTACCATACAGTATCACCACTGTCTGGTCTAGTAGTCTAACATACAGTATCACTACTGTCTGGTCTAGTAGTCCTACCATACAGTATCACCACTGTCTGGTCTAGTAGTCTAACATACAGTATCACCACTGTCTGGTCTAGTAGTCTACCATACAGTATCACTACTGTCTGGTTTAGTAGTCTAACATACAGTATCACCACTGTCTGGTCTAGTAGTCTAACATACAGTATCACACTGTCTGGTCTAGTAGTCTAACATACAGTATCACCACTGTCTGGTCTAGTAGTTTAACATACAGTATCACCACTGTCTGGTCTAGTAGTCTAACATACAGTATCACCACTGTCTGGTCTAGTAGTCTACCATACAGTATCACCACTGTCTGGTCTAGTAGTCTAACATACAGTATCACCACTGTCTGGTCTAGTAGTCTAACATACAGTATCACCACTGTCTGGTCTAGTAGTCTAGCATACAGTATCACCACTGTCTGGTCTAATAGTCTAACATACAGTATCACCACTGTCTGGTCTAGTAGTCTAACATACAGTATCACCACTGTCTGGTCTAGTAGTCTAACATACAGTATCACCACTGTCTGGTCTAGTAGTCTAACATACAGTATCACTACTGTCTGGTCTAGTAGTCTAACATACAGTATCACCACTGTCTGGTCTAGTAGTCTAACATACAGTATCACCACTGACTGGTTTAGTAGTCTAACATACAGTATCACCACTGACTGGTTTAGTAGTTAACATACAGTATCACCACTGACTGGTTTAGTAGTCTAACATACAGTATCACCCACTGTCATGTTTAATAGTCTAACATACAGTATCACCACTGTCTGGTCTAGTAGTCTAACATACAGTATCACACGCTGTCTGGTTTATAGTAGTCTAACATACAGTATCACCACTGTCTGGTCTAGTAGTCTAACATACAGTTTCACCACTGTCTGGTCTAGTAGTCTAACATACAGTATCACCACTGTCTGGTCTAGTAGTATAACATACAGTATCACCACTGTCTGGTCTAATAGTCTAACATACAGTATCACCACTGTCTGGGCTAGTAGTCAACATACAGTATCACCACTGTCTGGTCTAGTAGTCTAACATACAGTATCACCACTGTCTGTCTAGTAGTCTAACATACAGTATCACCACTGTCTGGTCTAGTAGTCTAACATACAGTATCACCACTGTCTGGTCTAGTAGTCTAACATACAGTATCACCACTGTCTGGTCTAGTAGTCTAACATACAGTATCACCACTGTCTGGTCTAGTAGTCTAACATACAGTATCACCACTGTCTGGTCTAGTAGTCTAACATACAGTATCACCACTGTCTGGTCTAGTAGTCTAACATACAGTATCACCACTGTCTGGTCTAGTAGTCTAACATACAGTATCACCACTGTCTGGTCTAGTAGTCTAACATACAGTATCACCACTGTCTGGTTATAGTCTAACATACAGTATCACCACTGTCTGGTCTAGTAGTCTAACATACAGTATCACCACTGTCTGGTCTAGTAGTCTAACATACAGTATCACCACTGTCTGGTCTAGTAGTCTAACATACAGTATCACCACTGTCTGGTCTAGTAGTCTAACATACAGTACACCACTGTCTGGGTCTAGTAGTCTAACATACAGTATCACCACTGTCTGGCTTAGTAGTTAACATACAGTATCACCACTGTCTGGTCTATAGTCTAACATACAGTATCACCACTGTCTGGTCTAGTAGTCTAACATACAGTATCACCACTGTCTGGTCTAGTAGTCTAACATACAGTATCACCACTGTCTGTTTAGTAGTCTACATACAGTATCACCACTGTCTGGTCGTAGTCTAACATACAGTATCACCACTGTCTGGTCTAGTAAGTCTAACATACAGTATCACCACTGTCTGGTCTAGTAGTCTAACATACAGTATCACCACTGTCTGGTCTAGTAGTCTAACATACAGTATCACCACTGTCTGGTCTAGTAGTCTGACATACAGTATCACCACTGTCTGGTCTAGTAGTCTGACATACGGTACATTGAGAGGGATGAAGCAACACAGATTCTTAGATCCTGAAGGAAATGTTATATAGTGGGGCTGTTAGGAGACAGATGCTTTTTTGATAGAAGCACCAACTACTGTCTGTTAAGCTGGATAGCAGACAGGTTGAAGCCTGCTTGACAGATACGCTAAGCTGCTAGCCATCAAGCTAACGATGTTGGTGACAGATGAGTTTTTCAATGGAGCCCTCTTTGTCTGTAGAAATATATGACCAGTTGCAGCTATGTAGGAGATGTATCTACTATTCTTTGTTTCGGGACAAACCGGATCACTCAGAGTTCCAATGCAGCGATTGTTTACTTTTCGAGGATTATAGGCTTGAGGTGGTTTCCTTGATCACGCAGGTCGCCAGCCTATGTAAGAAACTGGGAAAACGCGGAGTGGAATTTTTACATTGTCTAAGCCGGTGGCTGGACAGCGTTCAAGCATCAGGACATGGACATCGATTCTATCGTAGTCCATGTGGGTTTTAATGACATTATGAAGGCCAGTTCTGAACTGTTGAAACTGGATTTTAAAGAGCTGATTGACTCTCTGCTAGACACTAATAAAAGACCCATCATGTCTGGCCCTGTGCCGTCTCTGAATCACGGCATTGAACGCTTTAGCAGGATTCTTTCTCTTCTCAACTGGCTACAAGATTATAGCAGCTCAATAGGTGTAACTTTTGTTGACAATTTCGATACCTTTTGGAAACAAAACACATTTTATAAGGAGGATGGGATCCACCCAAATCATTTGGGTTCCTGGATACTTTCACTGCATTATAAGGCTGCGTTGAGACCATGACTTATCAATGATCCAAGCCCAGCTCAGTTAATCCCTACCATTGTGACGCAGAGTTGTCATAATGCTTCAGCAAATGTACAATACACCAGGGGCGTCGGTAAATACAATGTAAGTAACCTAATGTATGTCCCTCTAACTGCCCTGAAGGCCTCTGCTGATCCTACAGCTATTGTATGCAGTAATCATACGCTTATGAACCAGATTTATACGGTTAGCATTCAGCCAGGGTTCCCTAGTAGGAAGTCCACTGTGTGCAGATCACCCTGCACTAACATAAATAACATGAGCATGTCTACTTATGCTAAGCTTTCCAGTAAAGCAATGAAAACAAGTTAGCATCCCGGAAGAAAAGTGCTTTGAAAAGCCCACGTTAACATATGTAGCTTAAGAAACAAGGTTCATGAAAACAATAATTTGCTAGCAACAGATGACATTCATGTTATGATATATCTCTGAAACTAACTTAGATAATACCTTTGGTGATACAGTGGTAGTAATACAAAGTCAAACACTTACAGAAAATATATAAATGCCAATGGTGGAGATGTTGCTGTTTATATTCAGAACCACATTCCTGTAAAGCTTAGAGAGGATCTCATGTTAAATACTGTTGAAGTAATATGGCTACAGGTTCATCTGCCTCACCTTAAGCCCATTCTGGTGAGAAGCTTCTATAGGTCACCAAGTGATGGATAACATTTGTGAAATGCTTGATAATGTATGTCATAGTAACAGATGAGTAAATTTTCTGGGTGATTTAAATATTGACTGGCTTTCATCAAGCTTCCCACTCAGGAAAAAACTTCAAACTGTAACCAATGCCTCCAACCTGGTTCAGGTTATCAGTTAACCTACCAGGGTAGTTACAAACAGCACAGGAATGGAATCATCAACATGTATTGACCACATCTTTACTGACGCTGCAGAGATTTGCTTGAAAGCAGTATCTAAATCCATCGGATGTAGTGATCACAATATAGTAGCCATATCGAGGAAAACCAAAGATCCAAAGACTGGGCCTAATATAGTGTATAAGACGTCATACAATACGTTTTTTAGTGATTCCTATGTTGTTGATGTAAAGAATATTTGTTGGTCCTTGGTGTGTAATGAGGAGCAACCAGACACTGCACTTGACAAATTTATGAAATTGCTTATTCCAGTCACTAATAAGCATGTACTTATTAAGAAAATGACAATGTAACAACTGAAATCCCCGTTGATTGATGAGGAATTGAAGAATGTTATGATTGAGAGGGAAGGGGCAAAAGAAATGGCAAATAAGTCTGGCTGCACAACCGATTGGCAAATGTATTGCAATTTGAGAAATCATGTGACTAAACTGAATAAAAATAAGAAGAAACTACACTATGAAACAAAGATAAATGACATAAAGAATGATAGTAAAAAGATTTGGAGCTCCTTAAGTACAATTTTGGGAAAAAAGGCAAACTCAGCTCCATCATTCACTGAAACAGAGGGCTCATTCATCACAAAGCCCATTGATATTGCCAACTACTTTAATGATTGTTTCATTGGCAAGATTAACAAACTTAGGAATTACATGCCAGAAACAAACGCTGACACTACACATCCAACTATATCTGACCAAATTATGAAAGACAAGCATTATAATTTTGAATTCCGTAAAGTGAGTGTGGAAGAGGTGCAAACATTATTGTTGTCTAGCAACAATGACAAGCCTCCTGGGTCTGACAACTTGAATGGAAAATTACAGAGGATAATAGCGGACTGTATTTCCACTCCTATTTGTATTCTCTTCAATTTAAGCCTACAGGAAAGTGTGTTCCCCCAGGCTTGGCGGGAAGCAAAAGTCATTCTGCTACCTAAGAATAGTAAAGCCCCCTTTACTGGCTCAAATAGCCAACCAATCAGCCTGTTACCAACCTTTGGTAAACTTTTGGAAAAAATGGTGTTTCACCAGATACAATGCTATTTTACAGTTAACAAATGAACAACAAATGTTCAGCATGCTTAGAGGGAAGGACGTTCAACAAGCACAGCACTTACGCAAATGACTGATGATTGGCAGAGAGAAATGTATAATGAAAATATTCTGAATGCTGTTATGTTAGACTTCAGTGCAGCTTTTGACATTATCGATCATAGTCTGCTGCTGGAAAACCTTACGCGTTATTGCTTTACAACCCCTAATATATTGTGGATAGAGAGTTACCTGTCTAACAGAACACAGAGGATGTTCTTTAATGGAAGCCTCTCCAACATAATCCAGGTAGAATCAGGAATTCTCCAGGGCAGCTGTCTAGGCCCATCATTTTTTCCCCAATTTTTACTAATGACATGCCACTGGCTTTGATTAAAGTCTATGTGTCTATGTATGCAGATGACTCGACACTGTACCTGTCAGCTACTACAGCGACTGAAATGACTGCAACACTTAACAAAGAGCTGCAGTTAGTTTCAGAATGGGTGGCAAGGAATACATTTGTTCTAAATATTTATTAAACTAAAAGCATTATATTTGGGACAAATCATTCACTAAACATCAACTAAATATTGTAATGCATAATGTGGAGATGGGGAGAGTTATGTCCATAATAAAGCAGGTCCTACAAGCCCTTGTTTTGTCGAACCTGGACTACTGTTGAGTCATGTGGTCAGGTGCCACAAAAAGGGACTTAGGAAAATTACAATTGTATCAGAACATGGTATCACGACTGGCCCTTTGATGTACACAGAGAGCTAATATTAATAATATGCACATCAATCTCTCCTGGATCAATGTGGAGGAGAGGATGACTTCATCATTACTTGTATTTATGAGAGGCATTGATATGTTTAAATGCACTGAGCTGTCTGTTTGAATGACTGCCACACAGCTCTTCACAGTCCCCAAGTCCAGAACAKACTATGGGAGGCACACAGCACTACATAGAGCCATGACTACATGGGAACAATATTCCATATCAAGTAACTGATACAAGCGGTAAAATTAGAGTTAAAAAACAAATACAAATAAATGTTATGGAACAGCAGGGACTGATAAGCAACACAAACATTGGCACAGACACAAGCATACACACACACGATGACATGTACATTATACACACAAGTACACATGGATTTAGTACTGTAGATATGTGGTAGTGGTGGAGTAGGGGCCTGAGGGAACACAGTGTGTTGTGAAATTTGTGAATGTATTGTTAAAAACATTTATAAACTGCCTTAATTTTGCTGGAATCCAGGAAGAGGAGCTGCTTTGGCAGGAACTAATGAGGATCCATAACAAACCCCAGGAAGATTAGCTTCTTCCTTGGCAGGAACTAATGGGGATCCATAATAAATACAAATACTAAAGTTAAGAGGTTTTAGAAGAAACACTACAGGTTAGAGTGTTTGGAAAACAGTTGTTTGCAGGAGGTCACAGGTCAACAATTCACCAACTATCTTATATCTGCATATTATAGAATCAATATATATTTATTCCAATGCTGCTACTTTCTCTTTAATACAAAAACACAGCACACACCGTGTTTCACTTAGCAGCATTCCACCACTAGCCTTCCAACTTTGACCTTGACGTTCATATTTACGGGGTAGAAATATACCCCTTCACAGGCCAGCATACAAGACAGACTGGCAGTGAGGAACATGTTAGTGCTGGATGAGTGAACGGAAGACTCTTTATGATGTGCCAGTGACAAGGCCCGTGCTATTTAATCAGTGAATAACGTTTTAATGAGCTCTAGATCAGTGAGGTTCAGGGTTAGCGCCAGTCATGTGGTAAAGACAATAGCTGGGGTTTGCGTGCATATTAAAATGAAACATATCCTGGAGAAAAGCTACCTCTGTTTCATGTTCCTCCTGTTGCTGTGAAATAACGCCTTTTGATGCTTGGGCCCTTCTAGACTAGATGCATTCAAAATGAGGAGAGTAAAGCGGTGATTGCCTCTGCTTCGGCTAATTAAGTCTTCTTACAACAAAGAGGGAAGTCTCTTTCCATTCTGTATTTATCTGTACGAAAGAGATTACATTTGACTCCTGCTCTCGTGGGAAGGATACATAATGGATATGGCTTGAAAAAACAGCATCGTTCTCTCTCTTTCTATACGGGCATGTGTTTGACATTCTGCGTTTGTTTGAGACTTCAAAACCTTTGCGTTTCCTCCTTTTGTAGCTTTGTGTATTAGACAGATGACATGTTACAGCTGACAGCTATTATGGTTAAGTGGTTAGGGTAAGTGTTAGTAGGGTTATTGGGTTAAGAGGTAGGGTGGTAAGTGTTAGAGGGTTAAATTAACCCAATAACCTCTAACACATTACCTCTAACACTAAACCCCTACACCTTTAGAGGGTAGGGGGGTTAGGGTTAGGGGGTTATTGGGTTAAGGGGGGTAGGGGTTGGGCTAGAGGGTTATTGGGTTAAGGGTGGTAGTTGGTAAGTGTTAGAGGGTGTTAAATTAAAACCCAATAACCCTCTACCCTCTAGCCCTAGAAATTACTGGTGTGCAAAAGAGCAGAAAACAAAAACAATATGGGATGAATTTTCTGTCCAAAAGGTTTTGTTGTGATGTATGGCAAGTTCCTCGCCTTTCCTTCTTCCTGCTGAGTTCTTTACAGGATTTACAGATTGAAATTCCAGGATGTTGCCTTCTCACTGGCTCAGGTTTTTATATTGACCTTGGACTTCCTTTGACTGGGTTAGTCCCAAATGGCACCCTATTCCAACATATGTGCACTCGTTTTGACCAGGCACATAGGAAAAAAAGTACTGTACTACATATGGTATGGTGCCATTTGGACTCATTCATTTTTCACGCTATGACTTCACATCACTCATTAAAATTAGTTGTTTTCACCCCTCTCCTCCAGGGTTAGTGTTTAGTTTTTCACCCCTCTCCTCCAAGGGGTTAGTGTTTAGTTTTCACCTCTCCTCCAGGTTAGTGTTTAGTTTTCACCCCTCTCCTCTCAAGGGTAGGTGTTTAGTTTTCACCCCTCTCCTCCAAGGGTTAGGTGTTTAGTTTTCACCCCTCTCCTCCAGGTGTAGTGTTTAGTTTTCACCCTCTCTCCAGGGTTAGTGTTTAGTTTTCACCCCTCTCCTCCAAGGGTTAGTGTTTAGTTTTCACCCCTCTCCTCCAGGGTTAGTGTTTAGTTTTACCCCTCTCCTCCAGGGGTAGTGTTTAGTTTTCACCCTCTCTCCAGGTTTGTTGTAGTTTTCACCCTCTCCTCCAAGGGGTAGTGTTTAGTTTTCACCCCTCTTCCTCAAGGGGTTAGTGTTTAGTTTTCACCCCTCTCCTCCAGAGGTTAGTGTTTAGTTTTCACCCCTCTCCTCCAGGGTTAGTGTTTAGTTTTCACCCCCTCCTCCAAGGGTTAGTGTTTAGTTTTCACCCCTCTCCTCCAAGGTTAGTGTTAGTTTTCACCCTCTCCTCAGGGTTATGGTTTTAGTTTTCACCCTCTCCTCCAGGGTTAGTGTTTAGTTTTCACCCTCTCCTCCAAGGGTTAGTGTTTAGTTTTCACCCCTCTCCTCCAAGGTTAGTGTTTAGTTTTCACCCCTTCCCCCAGGGTTAGTGTTTAGTTTTCACCCCTCTCCTCCAAGGGTTAGTGTTTAGTTTTCACCCCTCTCCTCCAGGGTTAGTGTTTAGTTTTCACCCCTCTCCTCCAAGGGTTAGTGTTTAGTTTTCACCCCTCTCCTCCAAGGGTTATGGTTTAGTTTTCACCCCTCTCCTCCAAGGGTTAGTGTTTAGTTTTCACCCTCTCCTCCAGGGTTATGGTTGTAGTTTTCACCCCTCTCCTCCAGGGTTAGTGTTTAGTTTTCACCCCTCTCTCCAAGGGTAGTGGTTTAGTTTTTCACCCTCTCCTCCAAGGTTAGTGTTTAGTTTCACCCCTCTCTCAGGCGTTTAGTGTTTAGTTTTCACCCCTCTCCTCCAGGGTTAGTGTTTAGTTTTAACCCCTCTCCTCCAAGGGTTATGGTTTAGTTTTCACCCCTCTCCTCCAAGGTTAGTGTTTAGTTTTAACCCCTCTCCTCCAGGGTTAGTGTTTAGTTTTCACCCCTCTCCTCCAAGGGTTATGGTTTAGTTTTCACCCCTCTCCTCCAGGGGTAGTGTTTAGTTTTCACCCCTCTCCTCCAGGGTTATGGTTTAGTTTTCACCCCTCTCCTCCAAGGGGTAGTGTTTAGTTTTCACCCCTCTCCTCCAAGGGTTATGGTTTAGTTTTCACCCCTCTCCTCCAAGGGGTAGTGTTTAGTTTTCACCCCTCTCCTCCAAGGGGTAGTGTTTAGTTTTCACCACTCTCCTCCAGGGGTAGTGTTTAGTTTTCACCCCTCTCCTCCAAGGTAAGTTGACTGAAAACAAATATCAGAAATATGGCTTGCTTTGCATTTCCTTTCTGAATGTCAATTCTTTACAACATGCAACTGCCTGAATCAATCAATTCCTATTCAGGTTCTAATGATGATTTATTTAACCTTTGAACTTTTACACTAAATAACTTTATGTGCCAGGCAGAAACATAAATCATCCAAAGTTATCTTTTATCTCCTTGTCGGATATTTACTATGGCGAGGTCAGTCTCTCTCTATTGGTCCGTAATGAAGATACATGCAACATCATTTGGTTAAGAAGATGATTGTCAAACGATTATTTCCTGTGGAAGATGTAGTAGGGAGGATCTGACCGAGCTGCCACTGTGACAGTCCTCCACAAAGGGGTGGGTGGGAGCTGCTGCTAGCTGGTAGAGGGGGATGAGGACGGGGGGATGCAAGGATGAAGGAGAGGGATGGCGGGGGGGACGGACGGATGAAGAAGAGGGATAGAGGGGGGACGGAGGGTGTCAAGGCAGAATTACTCCTCATTACAGGGGTGAGAGAGCCAGTAAATCAAATGCCACTGCAGCCGCAACGTTCCCCCATCATCAGTCAAAATCCCACCCTTAACACATACTTGTGCTACATGACTGCTTGTTAGACTTCTACTAAAAAGGTACTATGTCTGTCCCCGCCAAGCTTATGAACAGGGCCAGCCTGCCTAATGCTGTAGGTGTGTGGCCGACTGACACAGATTAGCAGAGGAAACCACCTCTAATGGACAACTCTTAGTTGGATTTGGGAACGACTTGATTGGGGATTTCTCGAGCCAACCGTTTCATATTGGTTATCATGAATGGTGGATGGGCAACAATACCCGGACATTGTCCAGACACAGATGTTGTTGCTTTGATTAAGATGGTGCCAGTCACCGCATGCGGCCGGCCACGTCCTTCGACGTCCTCGACGTCCACCACATCCTTCACTTCCTCCGCGTCCTCACAACACAAAACGGCATGTTGCAACACCTTGACATTGTCGTGGTTCGCAGTGAAAAACGATGTCTCAGTTCATTAGGCCCTGCTCCGTCCCATTATGCATCCGCGCCGCGTTGTGCCGTGCTACCTGCAAGCCCCATTGCCGTTTATTTCACAACCGGCCAGATGAAACGGCTGATATTAACAATCTGCTACCCTACCTCCTTGATGTATCCCTCTCTCTGGGTACGTCCCAAATGGCATCCTATTCCCTATATAGTTCACTACATTTGACCAGAGCCCTATGGGCCCTATGGACTCTGGTCAAAAGTAGTGCACTATATAGGGAATAGGGTGCCGTTTGGTTCGGACACTCTGTCTCATATCAACCCAGCATACGATGGCAACCTGGCAGCAGCCAGCATCCCACCACAACCATTTGTTATTGTGTGTCACGTTTCAGGAGGCAATTAATGAGTTGAAGCAGAAGCTTTGTGGTACGGGTAATTTGAGCCATCAGTTTCATTTGTTATTTACAATTGCCAATTAAGAGCTAAACCTGCAGTGTCTGGTCTCCCAGCCAGTCACCAATTACTCTACAGCCCACCTCTGTGACCTTCTGGCTGGGAGGGGAAGGAGGGCTAGGGGACGAGACACGCATGCGTCCTTCAGGACGTGAGTCGTCCAAGCCATCTGCTGTTGTCTACTTCTCTCTTACTATCAGTCCTGGGTTCAAATACTATTTGAAATTATTTCAAACACTTTAGCCTGGGCTTGATTGAGCCAAATGGAAACAGTGATCTAGTCCATTTGTCACTCCAGGCAGGCTAAAGCAGACAGTTAAAGGATTTGAAAAAATGAAAATACTATTTGAACCCAGGTCTGCCTGCCAGACAAGACAAGATGAGAGTGAGTAGTCAGTCCTCTGGCGCTGCCACCACCGCCAAACTAATAGCAATGGTCTCCGTGAGCTTAAACTTCTAACAGGGATTAAATTCCCCCTCTCTGTTTTCCTTCAGTTTGCCCTTACTGAGAGTAATTTCCCCTCAGAATAAAACAAGGAAGGAAGTGAGCGTGTTGACCTTAAAGGATCAGGAATTGAAATGTACTTCGCCGGGTGCCTCGACACACACAAATTAACAGTGGGACTCGGGATTTCAATTCTTCGTCAGTGTCCCGAGAACAAAATAAACGGTGTCTTATTTCCCCCTAAATAAACTGTAAAAACTAAAAGCATGCAACTTAAACCAAAGCAGTCCAATTGTGATCTGAATGAAATAGCCATTATTAGAATAACTTCTTGTTCAGGGTCGCCTCCCTTGGCTGGATGCACGGAGGCTTTCAAACGTCAGAAAACATGAAGACATACAAACCTTCTGTGATGTTGCTTTTAAAGACATAGTTTTCATACTATGGAAATGACCTTGTAGTAGTGGTGGAGAGGTTTATTGATTGTTATTAAACCATTGTCAAAATACACACAGAGCTCTAGCTCATGAACAATTGTGTAGGAAGGTTTATACTCCAGGGTGGTTATAGTACATATGGGTCATTGGAGACCTCTATTGTCCCCTGTGGTGAAAATGACATATATTTAGATGGAAGCAGCATGGACAGGATCTGTAGTAGGAAAATACCACCCAAGGTTGTCTTGTGTCTAACTGGTGATTGAAACATGCTCTCATCTTCCTCCATGCTTGTGTCTTCCTCCGTTTCTAGGTTACTCATACTATTGGTAGGTTGTAGGTTGTCAATAGCAACTGCTAAAATTAAGGAGGATGCTTTTGAACCTTTAATATATGTATAGCGGCAAGAAAAAGTATGTGAAACTTTCTCCATTTATAGACAAATTGTCTTATCGTGGACTGATGAACATCAAGGTTTCAAGTCAACAATTCTTATTCTTAGGTCTTCTGAGATCTCTTTTGTTCAAGGTATGGTTCACATCAGGCAATGCTTTTTGTGAATAGCGAACTCAAATTTTGTGAGTGTTTTTTATAGAGCAAGGCAGTTCTAACCAACATCTCCAATCTTGTCTCATTGTTTGGACTCCAGGTTAGCTGACCCCTGACTCCAATTAGCTTTTGGAGAAGTCATGAGCCTAGGGGTTCAAATAATTTTGCCAACCTACACTGTGCATGTTTAAATGATGTATTCAATATAGACAAGAAAAAGACAATAATTTGTGTGTTATTAGTTTAAGCACACTATGTGTGTCTATTGTGACTTAGATGAAGATCAGATCAAATGTGATGACCAATTCATGCAGAAAACTAGGTAATTACAATATTTTTTCTTGCCACTGTATAGAGCAATAACTTGTCAGTGATTAATAAGTAAAATGTGTAGATTGATAAGGGAAAAAACGATTTAATCCATTTTAGAATAAGGCTGTAATGTAACAAAATGTGGAACAAGTCAAGGGGTCTGAATACTTTCCAAATTAACTGTATATCTATCTCTCATATTAAAAACCAACAACTATGTTTTAGGTGAGAAGTAGGCATTGGTCTGAAGCTGAAAAATGAAGACAATTCACTGGAATATATTCTCGATGATCGAAACTGGTGAGTTTTTCTGATGCTAGCAAGCATGTATTTGCACACTGCACTGTATTCTTAGCTACAGTTCGAGTTGTGTTCTGACTGACAGTGAAATATGGCTAGCCTTTACCGTAGTTTGGAATACAAGGCCCTCCCCCGCCCTCCCTTTGGCTAATCAGATCATGCCTCTATTCTGCTCCTCCCCTCCTATAGGCAGACACTTAAACAGGAAGTACCTGTGGTTAGGACTGTTCAATGTTGGTCAATCTATGCTTCATGATTGTTTTGATCATGCAGACTGGTAAATGTTCCGGGATGCCTATGAGAATATCATGGGGGGAGGGAAAGACTCAGTGACTGAGTTCATCAGGAAGTGCATAGACAATGGTGTCCCCACTATGACGATTAGAACTTATCCAAACCCCAAAAATATTTTTGCTTTTGCTCAGAACTGAAAGTGTGAACCACCACATTTATCCACAGCAAGGTGACATGGGAACATGGACGAGTACAAACAGTCCATCAATGCCCTCCATAAGGCAATCAAACAGGCAAAACGACAGTGCAGGGATAAAGTGCAGACAATCACGGATCATAAAGGGACAACCAGCCACGTCATGGACACTGAAGCCACGACAGTGCAGGGATAAAGTGCAGACAATCACGGATCATAAAGGGAAAACCAGCCACGTCATGGACACTGAAGCCATGCTCCCGAAACACCCACTTAGAGAAGAACACAGTGCCGCCGTCACGGCCGCTCACGAGGACTGCGTGGTTTCGTTCGCTATGACATACGTGAGTAAGACGTTTAAGTGTGTTAAGGATCATATCACCTCCACCTTACCAGACAACCTTATTCCACTACAATTTGAATACTGCCCCAACAGAGTCACCTTAACTACACATTCAAGTACATATTATCTCATTTAGCTCGACTAACCGGTGCCCCCGCACATTGGCTACCTGGACTATTTGCATTGTGTCCCGCCATCCCCCACCCACCAACCCTCTCTTTTACGCTGCTGCTACTCTCTGTTTATCATTTATGCATATTCACTTTAACTATACCTACATGTACATAT
The DNA here is from genome assembly GCF_002910315.2 of Salvelinus sp. IW2-2015. Lineage (NCBI taxonomy): Eukaryota > Metazoa > Chordata > Actinopteri > Salmoniformes > Salmonidae > Salvelinus > Salvelinus sp. IW2-2015. Next base: position 43,069 of record NW_019943014.1, on the reverse strand, counting down.
TTCCCCAATTAGCCTGACTAACCGGTGCCCCCGCACATTAACTCTGTTCCGGTACTACCTGTATATAGCCTCGATATTGTTATTTTCACTGTAATTTTACTGTTTTCTTTTTTTTTTGTATTTATTTTACTAGAGGTTGACTGATTAATCAGCATAGGTGATTAATTGGGGACGATTTCAAGTTTTCATAACAATCGGTAATCAGCATTTTTGGACGCTGATTATGACCGATTACATTGCATTCCACAAGGAGACTGTGCAGCAGGTGTCACGCCCTGGCCATAGAGAGGCTTTTATTCTCTATTTTGGTTAGGCCAGGGTGTGACTAGGGTGGGCATTCTAGATTCTTTATTTCTATTTTTTCTGTTTCTATGTTTTGGCCGGGTATGGTTCTCAATCAGGGACAGCTGTCTATCGTTGTCTCTGATTGGGAATCATGCTTAGGCAGCCTGTTTTTCCACCTTAGTTGTGGGTAGTTGTCTGTGTTAGTGGCCTGTATAGCCCTAGTCAGCTTCACGTTCATTTTTGTTGTTTCTTGTTTTTGTTGGCGACATTTAAAATAAAAAGAAATGTACGCTTACCACGCTGCACCTTGGTCCGGTCATTTCCCTGACGACGTTCGTGACAGCAGGCTGACCACCTGTTAACCTCTCTGCGCATAGATCCCTTTAGCGGGATCATTTCCCTAAACAACCACTGAATTGCAGGGCGCCAAATTCAAAAATATTACTAAAAATATTTATAATCATGCAATCACAAGTGAAATATACCAAAACACAGCTTAGCTTGTTGTTCATTTTGAAAATATGCTTTACAGAGAAAGAAATCCAAGCTTTTGTGAGTGTATCAATCAATGCTACAACAGCTAGCCCCAAATTAGCATGGTCACGAAAGTTAGAAAAGCAATTAACTTCTTATGGCTGCAGGAGCAGTATTGAGTAGCGTGGATGAAAGGTGCCCAGAGTAAATGGCCTGCTCCTCAGTCCCAGTTACTAATATATGCATATTATTATTAGTATTGGATATAAAACACTCTAAAGTTTCTGAGACTGTTTGAATTATGTCTGTGATATTAACAGAACTCATATGGCAGGCAAAAACCTGAGAAGTTCCACTTCCTGTTTGGATTTTTTCTGGGGGTGCCCTATTTTCAACCAAGCTCTTATTCAAAATACAGAGAGATATGGATGGGTTGTCACTTCCTACGGCTTCCACTAGATGTCAACAGTCAATAGAACTAAGTCTGATGACTCTAATGCGAAGGTGGGTCGAAGGAGACAGAAATTAGTAATCACTGCCATGAGGTGACCATGCATTCAACATGCGCATTCACGTGAGAGGCAGCTCCGTTTCATCTCTCAATTGAAGTCGATTTAATTCTCMGGTTGGAACGTTATTCAAGATGTATGTTAACAACATTCTAAAGATTGATTCAGTACATCGTTTGACATGTTTCTACTGACTGTAACGGAACGTTTGGACATTTCGTCACGTTATAGTGGTCGCGCTTTGAGACTTTGGTTAGGGTGTTTGGTAAGCAATTCGAAAGTAGCTAATTTGACATAAATAACGGACATTAACGAACAAATCAAGGCATTTTTGTGGACCTGGGATTCCTAGGACTGCATTCTGATGAATTCATCAAAGGTAAGGAAACATTTATCATGTTTTTTTCTGGTTTCTGTTGAGTCCAACATGGCGGCTAATTTGGCTATTCATCTGAGCTCCGTCTCAGATTATTGCATGGTTTATTTTCCGTAAAGTTTTTTTGAAATCTGACACAGCGGTTGCATTAAGGAGAGGTATATCTATAATTCCATGTGTATTTTGTTTCTGGTGTCCTTTGACAGCTCTTTGGTCTTGGCCATAGTTGGAGTTTGGAGTGTGACTGTTTGAGGTTGTGGACAGGTGTCTTTTATACTGATAACAAGTTCAAACAGGTGCCATTAATACAGGTAACGAGTGGAGGACAGAGGAAGCCTTCTTAAAGAAGCAAGTTACAGGTCTGTGAGAGCCAGAAATCTTGCTTGTTTGTAGCTGACCAAATACTTATTTTCAACCATAATTTGCAAATAAATTCATAAAAAATCCTACAATGTGATTTTCTGGATTTTTTTTCTTCTCATTTTGTCTGTCATAGTTGAAGTGTACCTATGATGGAAATTACAGGCCTCTCTCATCTTTTTAAGTGGGAGAACTTGCACAATTGGTGGCTGACTAAATACTTTTTTTGCCCAACTGTAACATTGAAGGTTGTGCAATGGAACAGCAATATTTAGACTTATGGATGCCACCCGTTAGATTAAATATGTAACGGTTCCGTATTTCACTGAAAGAATTAACATTTTGTTTTCAAAATGATAGTTTCTGGTTTTGACCATCTTAATGACCTAAGGCTCATATTACTGTCTGTTTATTATATTATAATTAAGTCTATGATTTGATATTTGATAGAGCAGTCTGACTGAGCGGTGGTAGACAGCAGTACACTCGTAAGCATTCATTCAAACAGCAATTTCCTGCGTTTGCCAGCAGCTCTTCGCTGTGCTTCAAGCATCAACTCCTGAGATTAGGCTGGCAATACTATAGTGCCTATAGGAACATCCAATAGTCAAAGGTATATGAAATACAAATGGTATAGAGAGAAATAGTCCTATAATTCCTATAATAACCACAACCTAAAACTTCTTAACTAGGAATATTGAAGACTCATGTTAAAAGGAACCACCAGCTTTCATATGTTCTCATGTTCTGAGCAAGGAACTTAAAACCTCTACCACTTCTCTCTCCCGGATCCGGGATCCTCCTCATCAAAAAAGCTGACTAGCATAGCCTAGCCTAACGGGACAGGGATATCATATAATATAATTTTCATGAAATCACAAGTCCAATACAGCAAATGAAAGATAAACAGCTTGTGAATCCAGCCATCATTTCCGATTTTTTTAATGTTTTACAGCGAAAAGACTATGTATTTCTATTAGCTATCCACAATAGCCAAAGACTCAACCGCATATTTCACCATGTTTCTACTGCATAGGTAGCTATCACAAAACCGACCAAATAGAGATAAAATTAGTCACTAACCAAGAAACAACTTCATCAGATGACAGTCTTATAATATGTTATACAATACATTTATGTTTTGTTCGAAAATTTGCATATTTGAGGTATAAATCATAGTTTTACATTGCAGCTACCATCAAAAATATCACCAAAGCAGCCAGAATAATTACAGAGAGCAACGTGAAATACCTAAATACTCATCATAAAACATTTATGAAAACTACATGGTGTACAGCAAATGAAAGATAAACATCTTGTGAATCCAGCCAATATTTCAGATTTTTTAAGTGTTTTACAGCGAAAACACAATATAGAATTATATTAGCTTACGCAAATAGCCAAACACACAAACGCATTTATTCACCGCAAAAGGTAGCTTTCGCAAAAATGTATCACTAACCTTGAACAAATTCATCAGATGACAGTCTTATAACATCATGTTATACAATACAATTATGTTTTGTTCGAAAATGTGCATATTTAGAGCTACAAATCCTGATTATACATTGTGAATCGTAGCATCGATTCACCAGAATCTCCAGAGATATTTGGACATTCACCTAATCTGACCAAAGAACTCATCAAAACTTTACATAAAAATACTTGTTGTATGGCAAATGAAAGACACACTGGTTCTTAATGCAACCGCTGTGTTAGATTTTTTAAAATAACTTTACCTAACATACAGCTTGCGTTATTGCGAGACAGCGCTCACACAAAACGGCGGAGAATAGGACTCAACATTTTACACAGAAATACAAAATAACATCATAAATGTTTTCTTACTTTTGTTGAGCTTCCATCAGAATGTTGTACAAGGAGTCCTTGGTCCAGAATAAATCGTTGTTTGGTTTTAGAATGTCCATTTCTTCTGTCGAATTAGCAACCTTGGCTAGCCATGTGGGGCGAACATGCCCATCAACTCTTGGCGCAAAGAACGGAAAATTYCAAAAGTCCCAATAAACGTTGAATAAACTGATAAAACTTGGTTGAAAAAACCTACTTTATGATGTTATTATCACAAGTATCAAATAAAATCAGAGCCGGTGATATTCGCCGTGTATACGTAACGCTTTTCAGAAGCCAATGTCGAGCTCCACGGCGCGCCTTGGTAGACAAAGAACATTCCTGACCTGTCACTCCAAAAGCTCTTGTTTGGCCTCAGATCAAGCTAGACACCCCATTCCACCTTTCACTGCCTGTTGACATCTAGTGGAAGGCGTATGAAGTGCATGCATATCGATAAATATAAGGCAATTGAATAGGCAGGCCCTGAAACAGAGCCTCGTTTTCAGATTCTTCACTTCCTGCATGGAAGTTTGCTGCAAAATGAGTTCTGTTTTACTCACAGAYATAATTCAAACAGTTTTAGAAACTTCTGAGTGTTTTCTATCCAATAGTAATAATAATATGCATATTGTATGATCTAGAAAAGAGTACGAGGCCGTTTCATTTGGGCACGATTTTTTCCAAAGTGTAAACAGCGCCCCCCTATTGACAATAAGTTTTTAAGCGTTAGCTTTTTTACATGGCACATATTGCACTTTTACTTTCTTCTCCAACACTGTGCTTTTGCATTATTTAAACAAAATTGAACATGTTTCGTTATTTATATTAAGTTAAAATAAAAGTGTTCAGTCAGTATTGTTGTAATTGTCATTATTACAAATATACATATATAAAAAATTGGCCAATTTAATCGGTATAGGCTTTTTTTGGTCCCCCAATAATCGGTATTGGTATCGTCCTTGAACAATCATAATCGGTCGACCTCTATTCTTTACTTATCTATTGTTTACCTACTACCTATTTTTTACTTTAAAAATTGCACTGTTGGTTAGGGTAAGCATTTCACTGTAAGGTAGGTTGATACACTTTGCCTTGATTTGATTTGATCCACGGATGACGCCATCGCCATCGCACTGYWCACTGCCCTATCCCACCTGGACAAGAGAAATACCTATGTAAGAATGCCGTTCATCAACGACAGCTCAGCATTTAACACCATAGTGCCATCAAAGCTCATCATGATGCTCAGGGCCCTGGGTCTGAACCTCGCCCTGGACTTTCTGACAGCCCGGCCCCATGTGGTTATGTAGGTAACAACACCTTCACTTCACCGTACAAGGCTGTGTGTTCAGCCCTCTCCTGTACTCCCTGTCCACCCATGACAGTATGCCATGCACGTGTCCAACTCAATCAAGTTTGCAGATGACACAATAGACCTGATTACCAGCAATGATGAGACAGCCTACAGGGAGGAGGTGAGGGCCCTGACGGAGTGGTGCCAGGAAAACCACCCTCTCCCTTAACATCAACAAAATGAAGGAGGTGATCGTGGACWTCAAGAGACAACAGAGAAAGGACCCCCCCATCCACAATGACGGGACCGTGGTGGAGAAGGTGAAAAGCTTCAAGATCCTCGGCGTACACATCACTGACAACCTGAAATGGTCAATGTGGTGAAGAAGGCTGAAGAAATTTGGCTTGACCAAAACAATGCTCTTTAATTATTCGTTATTTTCCTCTTTTCCTCTTTTTATATTAATTTGTATTTATTTATGTATTTTTTACTTCAGGTTATTTAGTACAGTGAGGGAAAGAAGTATTTGATCCCCTGCTGATTTTGTACATTTGCCCACTAACAAAGAAATTATCAGTCTATAATTTTAATGGTAGTTTTATTTGAACAGTAATACAATACAATGCAATACAGGACATCTACAACACTCGGTGACACAGGAAGGCAAAGAAGATCATCAAGGACCTCAGCCACCCGAGCCACGGCCCGTTCGCCCCGCTACCATCTAGATGGCGGAGACAGTACATGTGCATCAAATCTGGAACCGGGAGACTGTAAAACAGCTTCTATCTCGAGGCCATCAGACTGTTATGTTGTCACCTCTAACTGGCCTCCGCCCATCACCATGCCCTGAACCTAGTCACTGTTACTAGCTGGCTACCACCCAGTATTCTACCCTGCACCTTAGAGACTACCATAGTCATAGTCATTGGACACTGGTCACTTTAATAATATTTACATACTATCTTACCCACTTCATATGTACAGTACATACGTACAATGCAATGCAATATATAAAAAAATGCACTCAAGGTTGTAGAGGGTATTTTACTCACGACTTTAAAAACCTTGAAACTTTTTCTCTCTCTAAATCTTCCCTCTTAAGGTTCCCACTTTTACTATGTCATAATGAATTAGCTAGCAGCAATAACCTGGCAAATCAATAGCAACCGGCAGCAAGCCACTGACAGAAAGGCTGTACAGACGGTACTGTGTGGTCATGTATGGGAAAGAAATAAAGCCTTCGAAACCAAGAAGGATCTATCCAGTAGTGAATAGTATCCATACATCAGGGCGTTGACCCTCTGCATGTCTGTCTCTGTCTGTCTGTCTGTCTGTCTGTCTGTCTGTCTGTCTGTCTGTCTGTCTGTCTGTCTGTCTGTCTGTCATGTCTGCCATGTCCTGTCTCTGTCTGCTGTCTGTCTGTCTGTCTGTCTGTCTGTCTGTCTGTCTCTGTCTGTCTGTCTCTGTCTGTCTGTCTGTCTCTGTCTGTCTGTCTGTCTGTCTGTCATGTCTGTCTGCTGTCTGTCTGTCTGTCTGTCTGTCTGTCTGTCTGTCTGTCTGTCTGTCTGTCTGTCTGTCTGTCTGTCTGTCTGTCTGTCTGTCTGTCTGTCTGTCTGTCTGTCTGTTTACCTAAGTGCATGCCTGCCTGTCTGTCTGCCAATGTACCTAAGTGCATGCCTGCCTGTCTGTCTGCCTGGCTGCCAAAACATACCCATCTATAGTGCGTTGGGAAAGTATTCAGACCCTTTGACTTCTTCCATATTTGTGTACGTTACAGCCTTATCTTCCATTTAAGAATGATGGAGGCCACTGTGTTCTTGGGGATCTTCAATGTTGCAGAAATATTTTGGTACCCTTCCCCAGATCTGCACCTCAACACAATCCTATCTCAGAGCTCTACGGACAATTCCTTCGATCTCATGGCTTGGTTTTTGCTCTGACATGCACTTTCAACTGTGGGACCTTATATAGACAGGTGTGTGCCTTTCCAAATCATGTCCAATCAATTCAATTTACCACAGAGGGACTCCAATCAAGTTGTAGAAACATCTCAAGGATGATCAATGGGAACAGGATGCACCTGAGCTCAATTTTGAGTCTCATGGCAAAGGGTCTGAATACTTATGTGAATCAGGTATTTCTGTTTTTTATTTTCAATACTTTTTGGAAAATTCTAAAAACCCAAATGTCGCTTTGTCATTATGTGGTATTGTGATGTCATTATGGGGTGTAGTGATGTCACTATGGGGTATTGTGATGTCATTATGGGGTATTGTGATGTCATTATGGGGCATTGTGATGTCATTATGGGGTGTAGTGATGTCACTATGGGGTATAGTGATGTCATTATGGGGTATAGTGATGTCATTATGGGGTATTGTGATGTCATAATGGGGTATTGTGTGTAGATTGATGAGGAAAAATAATAATTTAATCCATTTAGGAATAAGGCTGTTACATAACAAAATGTGGAACAAGACAAGGCGTTGGATTACTTTCCGAATGCACTGTAGATAGATAGAGATCCAGTCTCCCAGTCGAATGTGCTACTTTGTAGTGATATATACAGTATAAACCCTCTCGGTTTTTATGTGTTCTACTGGTCATTAATCCACAGCTCTGCATTTTCCATCCTAAGGCTTAGCGGCCTCTTCTCCCTCCTTCCTGCTAGGAAATTGGTAACGCAATAGGGGGCAGAGGATCCTTCAGAATACCAATTGGCTGCACTGGAGGGGGTGGAACGAGCTGGACGGGGGTAGAAGGTTTGGAGGATTGGAGGTTGGAAGGAAAAGTGGTCTTTCTATTGTAGGAACAGAGTGTCATCATATTGATTTGCTGATCCTAAATAGATGGGGAAGTAAGTAGTGATGTTTTGCAGGAGTTTCAGTATTCAATGATTCTCAAACACTGAGTATAGGCTTGGGAAGGGACTGAAATGCTTTTACAATATATTGCTCCCAACTGAAGGGATTTCAAGTACATGGAGGTTAGAGAAGAGTTGAACAAGGAGTAGAGTGGACTGTTATCTTCTTTCCTGCCATATATATCTCAGTTCAGCTAACTGTACAACAGACATATATCATTTTACGTTATGTTTAATTCCTTTTTCACCAG
>NW_019943014.1:26268-34778 GCF_002910315.2 Salvelinus sp. IW2-2015 | reverse complement strand
GTGACACGAGTCAATCTCTGATGCGGGCTATGGAGGGTGGGACAGTGCATCTTGATGCGGCTATGGCAGGGGGTGGGACAGGGCATCTTGATGCGGCTATGGAAGGGGGTGGGACGGGCATCTTGAATGGCGGCTATGGAGGGGGTGGGGACAGGGCATCTTGATGCCGGCTGATGGAGGGGGTGGGACAGGGCATCTTGATGCGGCTATGGAGCGGGTGGGACAGGGCATCTTGATGCGGCTATGGAGGGGGTGGGAGGGCATCTTGATGCGGCTATGGAGGGGTGGGACAGGCATCTTGATGCGGCTATGGAGGGGGTGGGACAGGCATCTTGATGCGGCTATGGAGGGGGTGGGACAGGGCATCTTGATGCGGCTATGGAGGGGGTGGGACAGGGCATCTTGATGCGGCTATGGAGGGGGTGGGACAGGGCATCTTGATGCGGCTATGGAGGGGGTGGGCAGGGCATCTTGATGCGGCTATGGAGGGGTGGGACAGGGCATCTTGATGCGGCTATGGAGGGGGTGGACAGGCATCTTGATGCGGCTATGGAGGGGGTGGACAGGGCATCTTGATGCGGCTATGGAGGGGTGGGACAGGGCATCTTGATGCGGCTATGGAGGGGGTGGACGGGCATCTTGATGCGGCTATGGAGGCGGGTGGGACAGGGCATCTTTATTATAGATTTTACCTGAAATGTGTTTCTTTTTCTTTTTCTATGTTTGTCTTCTTCAGAGGTATGTGGAGGGTTGGAGGATTGGAAGATTGGAGGATTGGAGGGTTGGAGGGTTGGAGGATTGGAAGATTGGAGGATTGGAGGGTTGGAGGTTGGAGGATTGGAGGATTGGAGGGTTGGAGGGTTGGAGGATTGGAAGATTGGAGGATTGGAGGGGTTGGAGGTTGGAGGGAGGATTGGAAAAGACGTGGAGGTTGGAGGTGGGTTTGGAACAGGTTTTGGAGGAGGGCTGGGTTTGGGGAAGAATGGGACTAGTTTGGTGTGGGTTGTTGGAGGAAAAACAAGAAAGGTTTGGCGAGGCGGGGGGTTGGGAGAAGGTTTTTTTGTTTATTTTTTTTTTTTTTTTTTAGTTTGAAGTCAGTGGGCACGTGGATGGGATTTTAAGGATAAACAGCAGGATGTTTTGGGGCTCGAAAGTGAAAGTGTGGGCTCTCAGGGAAGAAACTGGTAAAGCACGAGGGTGGCTTTTTATTCCCGTCAGGTAGTTCACCCTTTTTGTTTTTGATTTTGTTCTGATATTTTTTTTTGAGAGGTGCCGGTGCGGGGGCCAACTGCGGCAGGGGGGGAGAAGACCGGAGGTGAATAACAACAGGGTGGATTTTTGGGGTGGGAGAGTCGTAGGGGGTAGGGTGGTTTGGAGAATAGATGGCAGAAGGTGTGAGTGATTATGTAGGGGGCGGGAGGGGAGACAACACAGCGAGGTCGGCAATGTGCGTGTCGGATAACAATACGTGACTATGTTGGAAAGAATGCTGCACGAGGCGGATCGTGGGTTTCGGTAGTGGGAGCTGCTCTGGGGGGTTTTTGTTTTTTTATTTTTTCTTTTTTTTTTTTTGTTTGTTTTGTGGTTTACTTTTTTGTTTTTTTTTTTGTTTTTTTTTTTTTTTATTTTGTTTCGTCTTTATTATTGTTTATATCGTTTGTGTTTTGTTCACTTTTCCTGGATGGCTACTTCCCGAGGTAATATATGACCCTTGTTTGGGCTCAAAGTCAACAACAATAACCCTTTGAGGAACAAATGTAATGACGAAAATTGCCCAATTGACAAAGCAGGAGAGCGTTACCTGAATAAAATAGCTATGCATGTATCAGCGTTTTTAGGGAAGACCCAGATTTGCAGACAAGTGTCGAAGTAACAACGTTTATGACTAGAACACGCGGTCCAGAACACAGGAAGGAATTAATCCATGATCAGAAGGTCCAAAAGCGTACAGCACGGCAGGCAGTCTGCAGTCAGGGCAGGCAGGCGGTCAACTAATCAGTGGTGTGCGACAAGGACAGAAGGCAGGCAGGGTCCGGGTCAGGGCAGGCAGAATGGTCAAAACTAGAGAACAGGAACTGGAAACAGACAGAAGCAAGGGAAAACGCGCTGGATAGGCTGAGCGCCAAAAAGAAACTGGCAGCAGACAACATGAGAACCAGGTATAAATACACTGGGAATAATGGGAAGATGGGCGACACCTGCAGGGGGTGGGACCAGCAACCAAGACAGGTGAAACAGATCAAAGGTGTGACATCAGGAGTTACGGGCTGGAATTGTATGGATGCTTGAACACAGACGTGTCTGTCTGTTTGTTTGATGTTAGCTAGATTAGCTATAGCTAGCATGCTCTGTACACTGTATGCATCCATGTGTTACAAACTGTAATGCACAGCAGATGCTACTCTTGCCAATGTCGCCATTCTGGGTTTTAGAATTTAAATAGCTAACACGCTTTCTTAAGCATGGCAATCGGTTCATCAGCTACAGTTTGTGTTTTTGAGAAGTCATGGTTGATCTGGTCGAGGAAATGTAAGCTAACTAGCAGCTGTTGTGTGCTGAAACTAAAGCTAGCCAGTTTGCTGTATAGAGTAGCTAGATGAAGGCTTATGCCCATTGCATATTGGGTAAGTTAGCTATTTTGTTTGTGCTCTATTACAATGGCAAGTGTCGAGGTCAGCATTTACAAATGGACTCAAGCAGTTAGCAAATTAATATGTTAGCTTCTTTGCATGTCAGGCTTGAGCCTCTTCATGCGCCACTGCTGTTAGCTAGCTTTCAGATAATGCCTGCTACTAGCTATCCCTAGAATTAGGAATTCGCATACTAGAATGGACGCACCTTTTTATGACAGTACAGAAGGTCAAGCCATTTGGTAAGGGAGTTTGTCACCAAATAGCTGCCAATATGCCAACATTTCCATTGACGTAATCCAGCCATACCATTTCCTCTGTTTTACCTCTGCACGTGCTTTCAATGTCATTTTGATTGGTCAAAGACTATAAGATATCCGAACAAAGTCATGAATTTATTCTGATAGTTCAATCATTTAAAATGCTAAGTTATTGCCCTTTTGTGTCATAGTGGGTTAGATGTTGATGGTTAGGAAGATTTATCGTCCCCAACTATAATTTGACGTGGATATTCAACAGGAAAACTAAAACAATTGGCTGGAGTGTGTCCTTTAAATTTGCAGCAATGGTCTGAAAATATTTGTTTCACCTGATAGTGAGGATGAAGTTATATTTTTGTTATATCAGTGATTTTCATTTTAATTTTTTTTTTTAAACAACGTAATATTCAATGTGGCTTTTGAAAACAGCAGATATTTTAAATAGTACTTTGAAATGAGAGGTTCAATCTGTAGCAGAGGTTGTTTGGGAAGTTGCAGTACTTTATTATTGTACAAAAAAAATAATTCAGATACTTGCTGCTAATCTTGAGTATCTCATTTCATGTTCAAATTCCCATCGCGGCCCAGGCAAAGGAGATTCTGGATGAGAATAATCGATGGACAGATAAACACAGCATGAGTTTCCTCTGAGAAGGCGTTTCGAATTAATCCAAGCAAAAAACTGACATAGCCTTATCACATTGTTGCTGGTAGGCTTCATCACCTCAAGTCAATAGGGGACGTTAAATTCTACAAACACATGACCTACAAGAATCGCTGTTGCTACGCATAGCACAGCCTGGATAAAACTCAAGTTGTAGTTTCATTCAAATCGAACAGCAGTTACCTAGACAAATTAATCTACTCACTGGCCATTCTTACGTCCTGCATGTGTTGAAAAATCCCGAAGAAATAAAATGGAACTATGAAATGTAAGAAATATGCCCTACACTCTTAGAAAAAAGTGTTCCAAAAGGGTTCTTCTGCTGTCCCCATTGAAGAACCATTTTTGGTTCCAGGTAGAACCTTTTTTGGTTCCAGGTAGAACCCTTTTTGGTTCCAGGTAGAACCCTTTTTGGTTCCAGGTAGAACCATTGCGGGTACCATAGCGACAGGTAGCCTAGAGGCTAAGAGTATTGGTTCAGTAACTGAAAGGTTGCTGGTTGAAATCCCTCAGCTGACTAGGTGAAAAAGCCTTGAGCAAGGCACTTAACCCAAATTGCTCCTGTAAGTCGCTCTGGATAACTAAATGACTAAAATGTCCAAATGTAGGGTTCTACATGGAACCCGAAACGGTCTGCTTGGATACAAAAGGTTCTACCTCGAACCAACAAGGGTTCTTCAAAGGGTTCTCCTATGGGGAAAGACGAGGAAAACACATTTTTGGTTATTTCTTGTAAGAGTGTATAAATCAACATTGCATTTCTACTGTGTGTCAGCATAGTATACCATTGTCTCTTAGCTATAGGGACATCAAGATCATAGGACTAGCCCACATGATGCTCTGTATGATGTGCTCTATAAATACTGAGATGTGATCAGTTCAAATGTAGATATGAATGTAGAGTCTCCTGATGGTTCCTGAAGACTTATCCCCTCGTCCACGTCAGAATAGATTAGTTACTATTTATGTGGAAACATCCCAAATGGAATTCCTATTGCTTGTAAACAAAAAGTGTCCAATGTGTAAAATTTGGGATAACATTTCAAAATAGTTTGAAACCAAAAATAAAAAATGATTTTAATATTAGTTACACATGTGTGCTTAGAGAAATAAAAGTGAATATATGCAAATAGTCCCATAACTCCACCTCATCAGGGTTCATAAAGACATTGTCAAGTCACGTTCAAGGTCTTTCAAGGACTTTTTCAAGCACTTCATTGTAATTTTCACTGACCTTATTAATGTTATGCAATTGTATAATTGTATAATTGATATAATTATAGGGCCTAATATAGAACACCTCCCCCCAAAAAGCATGCAAAAAGTGTCAAAAAAATTCAACCATTACCACTTTAAGATTAATGCAGGCTGTATCACAACCCGGCTGTGATCGGGAGTCACACAGGGCGGCGCACAATTGTCCCAGTGTCGTCCAGGTTAGGGGAGGGTTTGGCGGGGCTAGGCCGTCATTGTAAAATAAGATTTTGTTCTTAACTGACTTGCCTAGATAATATGGATCTGACCCTTTTTTCAATTTTTGCCTAAAATCACATCTGACTGTCTATAGCTCAGGACCTGAAAGCAAGGATATGCATATTCTTGATACCATTTGAAAAGGAAACACTTTGAAGTTTGTGTAAATGTGAAATTATTGTTGGAGAATATAACACATTAGATCTGTACCGTCATCTTTGAAATGCAAGAGAAAGGACATAATGTATTATTCCAGCCCAGGCGCAATTTAGAGTTTGGCCACTAGATGGCAGAAGTGTATGTGCAAATGTTTACACTGATCCAATGAACCATTGCATATCTGTTCAAAATGTTGTATCAAGACTGCCCAAATGTGCCTAATTGGTTTATTATTTACATTTTCAAGTTCATAACTGTGCACTCTCTTCAAACAATAGCATGGTATTCTTTCACTGTTAGATTAACAAAAATGTAAGCTTTCTGCCCATATCAGATATGTCTATGTCCCGGATTTTTTTTTTTTACTTACCACCTCATGCTAATCACATTAACCTATGTTAGCTCACCCGTCCCGCGGCGGGGGACACCAATCCCATAGAGGTTAAATAAAGGTTAAATAAATAAATAAAAATATGACTGATACAGGCACATGCAATCAAACCATAAATAGCAATAGCATTAATCTCACCATTGACTTTTTAGAATGTGAAAGTGACCAAAAAAATAGGTTCCTTTTTTAATGGAAGGATTTTGTATGGAACGCCAAGTTGAAGCCAACATTATGTGATGTCCTCCTCATTAGAACCATGGGTGGTTGTACCGCAACGGAGTATCTCAACACCCTTCAATTGAAGCAGCGGGAAAACAAATGAAAATGGCCACATGTTTCACAAAAACKGATAAAGAATTATAATTTATAAGGGAGCAAGAGAACTTATAAATTGGCTTCAATAATTGCAATAACTTTTTAATGACCAAGTTGAGGATAATTTTTTTTAAGGTAGAACTAGGCCAGTACTGAGCTCCAAATTCAAGCTCAAGTAAGCTACTTAAAGACCCTTGTATTGTTTTTTTGTTGTTGTATTATCCCCCCTCCCCCCCAAAATGTACCAGATGATATTGTATATAAGCCCACTAGACTATTAATACGTGGTCATTATATCTACAATAATTAACAAGAAGAGCATTGGGTGTTGCGCAACAGTCTATCTCACACAATTACATCGCAAGCTAAAAAAAACCTACTGCCTAAAGAACATGTGAAACATGAAGTCATTACCCTGATGCCTTCTCTGTAATAAATCTAGCGAGACCCTGCTTTAAATCAAGCAGAACTACGACAGATGATCAACATCAAGTCACAAGGGATGTAGATCCAACGTGGATTCAAATCAAATCAAATGTATATATATACCCTTCTTACATCAGCTGATATCTCAAAGTGCTGTACAGAAACCCAGCATAAAACCCCAAACAGCGAAGCAATGCAGGTGTAGAAGCACGGTGGCTAGGAAAAACTCCCTAGAAGGCCAAAACCTAGGAAGAAACCTAGAGAGAACAGGCTATGAGGGGTCCGCGTCCTCTTCTGGCTTGCCGCGTGGAGCATTATAACAGACAACATGGCCAAGATGTTCAAATGTTCCTAAAATTACCAGCTATTCAAATAATACATAATCACAGTAGTTGTCGGAGCTGCAGCAATCAGCACCCTCAGGAGTAAAAGTCAGGTTGCTGTTTCATAAAGCCGATTCATTAAGGAGTATCTCTACCGCTCGCCGGTCTTAGAGAGTTGAAAACAGCAGGTCTGGGACAGTTAGCACGTCTGGTGAACAGGTCAGGGTTCCATAGCCGCAGGCAGAACAGTTGAAACTGGAGCAGCAGTTAGTCCTGAGGCATGGTCCTAGGGCTCAGGTCCTCGAGAGAGAGAAAGAAAGAGAGAAAGAGAGAATTAGAGAGAGCATAATTAAATTCACACAGGACACCGGATAAGACAGGAGAAGTACTCCAGATATAACAAACTGTCCCTAGCCCCCCGACACATAAACTACTGCACCTGGCATAAAACGTAGGTGAAGACAGTTGTATTCTGTACATTCCTCTCAAACACGTTCTTTCCAGCACTTCGACTGTTCATCACTTGACTGTCCTTACATAAATTCCTTCCTGGATCAGATGATGATGTGGGAAAATATCACGGCGTAACTAATCAGCTGGACACCAAATGCACATCCAMCAAGTAATTGTCCGTACTTATTGGAGAACCACATTTATGACGTTATCAATTTAGGTTTTAAGTATCCAGGTAATGTGACTCTTTCAGTTAGAAGCATTTCGGGTTTGCAATGCATACATTATTTYGGATTTGTGTGAGAATGAAAACTGTTTCCACCAYGTAACATAAGGAGACATGAAATGTCATGTAGTTACATTGCTTTTACAACGTTTCTTTACAAAAAAACTGTCCATATTGCTACATCTTAATGCAATGACTATTGATTATTATCAATGGCGTATTTATTATTTTTATTTAATAAGTCAGTTAATTACAAATTCKTATTTACAATGAGGGCCTACCATGGCCAAACCAAGAAACCTGGCCAATTATGCACCACCCTATGGGAATCCCAATCACGGCCGGATGTGATGCAGCCTGGATTTGAACCAAGGACTGCCTCTTGCACTGAGATGCAGTGCCATAGACCGCTGCACCACTCGGGAGCCCCTTATCAACAGCTGTAACAAGTTGTCCAGTGTAGGAAATCCTCACTGGTACCCTAGTAAATAGAATGACACAGACAGTGCACTATTTTTGACCAGGTCCTAACTAGTGAATAGGGTGCCGTTTGTCACTCTCACCCTGTGTATTGTATCTATAAGGAAAACCATATGTGCCATGATGCAATCGTGCAGGCTGATAATACAATGATAGCCACGGTGGAGGCAGAAAGKGCAGAAGGAGGCTCGGGGTCTGAGCTGAAGAATCAATATTGATCAGTGTAGCTTCCCCCTGTCACTCACTGGGCAGTTATCTCTCCACATCCTTTCATTCACTCACTGCAGCGGACCGCTCTCTGCCTAGCCTGCATGCCCGTGGATTTGTAGCATCACCATCCACTCACCATTCAAAAACAAAACAACACCATACTGCCCTCTCTTGGTCAGATCAACTGTCATAAGGAGTCATGAGAATGTTGATTTGAGAACCCCTWGTCCTCTGCTGAGATATGACTGCTTTGAACCGTTTCTGTGTTCCGTACTTCCATCCTTCCTATTGATTTATACATCTTCATCTTCRKMKTSRGRGWGRKGGASGWGGAMGARGRWGAMSGWGRMSGAGGAGGASGAGGASGAGGAGGAGATGCGAAAAGTATATTTTTTTAGCCTGTCTGTGAAGTTTGACTTAACTTTGGTTGCCATTACAGGAAGAGATATCTGACTCAAGGAACTGTTTCCCAAATAGCACCATATGCCCTATCCAGTCCC
>NW_019943014.1:11811-21646 GCF_002910315.2 Salvelinus sp. IW2-2015 | reverse complement strand
TAAACATTACAATACATTTCAGCAAGATTTTTCACAACCCACCTGTGTGCCCTCAGGCCCCTACTCCACCACTACACATTATCTATAGTACTAAATCCATGTTATCGTGTGTGTGTGTGTGTGTGTGTGTGTGTGTGTGTGTGTGGTGTGTGTGGCTGTGGTGTGTGTGTGTGTGTGTGTGTGTGTGTGTGTGTGTGTGTGTGTGGTGTGGTGTATGCGTGTGTCTGTGCAATGTTTTGGTTTGCTCACAGTCCCCCGCTGTTCCATAAGGTGTTTTTTTTACCTGTTTTTTAATTCTAATTCTACTGCTTGCATCAGTTACTTGATGTGGAATAGAGTTCCATGTAGTCAATGGCTCTATGTAGTACGGTGTGCCTCCCAAAGTCTGTTCTAGACTTGGGGACTGTGAAGAGACCTCTTGTCTAGGCAAAACTATGACAACATAACACAAAAACGGGTCACAACTCCTGCAGCTCTGTCGCATGCTGGGTATGTACATAGTCAATGGTAGGCTTCGCAGGGGACTCCCTATGTTAGGTACACCTATAGCTCATCTCTTGCCAGTAGTACTGTAGCTACCTTTATCACTGACCTCAACCCGGCGTCTCTCAGAGCGTTCAACAGTCAGCCCACTGACCCTGTCAGACCACAGCAAAATCAGTCTACTTGGAAAGAGCAATAGTCATTTATGAGGGATCAAAGCCAAAGGAACTGATTATATTAAGACAATGCTATAGATGGAGGAAATATAGTTTGCAAACCTACCAAAAAGCAATTAGGCAAACAACAAATTTCAATCTCTTTTAGACAACTTCCTGAGACAAAACTTTCCACTGTAGTGAAGGTGTAAACTTGAAGTAGAAAATTTAACAGTATATTTGACCTCTCAGCTTCCCTATCAATCTAAAAATCTCAATGAAAAAGGAAGAAAATGAACAACCATGACAAATGGTTTGATGAAGAATGCAAAAATCTAAGAACAATTTGGAAACTTGTCCAACCAAAAACATAGAGACCGCGGAAAACCTGAGTCTACGCCTTCACTATGGTGAATCACTAAAACAAAACAGAAATACACTACTTGGAAAAAAAAGAAGGAACAACCGGTCGAAAATCGCTCTATGTAATTGAAGTATCCCAAGACTCTAAAGCCACTTATTTGGAAAACACTAAACAACAACACGAAAAGAAGTTATCTGTCCAAAATGGAGATGTATGGATAAACCCTTCTCACACGTCTTGGCTCTATAGCGAAAGGAACAAACAGCAAAAGCATATACATGATCAAATACAAATCTTAGAATCAACTTTTAAAGACTTCCAGAACCCACTGGATTCTCCAATTACCTTTTGAATGAGCTAACAGGACAAAATAAAACCCTCCACCAACCTGTGGTGTTGATGGTATCCTCAATGAACATTATCGAATATATAGACAACAAATTCCAATTGGCTATACTAAAACTCTTTGACATCATCCTTAGCTCTGGCATCTTTCCCCAATATTTGAAGCGAGGACTGATTCAATCCAATCCACAAAAGGTGGAGACAAAATTTGAACCCCAATAACTACCGTGGGATATACGTCAACAGAACCTTGGGAAATCTCTGCATTATCATTACAGCAGACTCATACATTTCCTCAGTGAAAACAATGTACTGAGCAAATGGTCAAATTGTCTTTTCACCAAATTATCATACAACAGACCCGTATTCACCCTGCACACCCTAATTGACAAACAAGCAACAAAACAAAGGCAAAGTCTTCTCATGCTTTGTTGATTTCAAAAAAGCCTTCGACTCAATTTGGCATGAGGGTCTGCTATACTAGTTGATGGAAGTGGTGTTTGGGGGAAAAAACAAACAGCATCATAAAATCCATGTACAAACAGAATTTGTGCGGTTAAAAAGTCAAAAACACACACATTTTCTTTCCACAGGGCCTTGGAGGTGAGACAGAGATGCAGCTTAACCCCCACCCTCTTCACCTTATATACAGTATCAACATTTTGCCAATGGCAACTAGAACAGTTTGCAGCACCCGGCCTCACCTACTAGAAATCTGAAGTCAAATGTCTACTGTTTGCTGATGATCTGGTGCTTCTGTCCCGACCAAGAGGGCCTACAGAAGAACTAGATCTTCTGCACAGGTTCTATCAGACCTGGGCCCTGACAGTAAATCTTAGTAAGACAAAATAATGGTGTTCCAAATAAGGTCCATTTGCCAGGACCACGAAATACAAATTCATCTAACACACCATTGTAGATAAAAAAAGTAGATGTCCTAACCGACTTGCCGAACTATAGTTTTCGTTAACAGACATTTATGGAGTGGTTGAAAAACGAGTTTTAATGACTCCAACCTAAGTGAATGTAAACTTTTCCGAATTCAACTGTATATACATTTACTTTGTGCATGTCACAAGTAATTTTTCCCAACAATTGTTTTACAGACAATTATTTCACCTATAATTCACTGTATCACAATTCCAGTGGGTCAGAATTTTACATACACTAAGTTGACTGTGCCTCTCTAAACCGCTTGGAAAATTCCAGAAAATTATGTTATGGCTTTTGAAAGCTTCTGATACGGTAATTGACATCATGTGAGTCAATTGGAGGTGCAATCTGTGGATGTATTTCAAGGCCCTAACTTCAAAACTCAGTGCCTCTTTGCTTGACATCATGCGAGAATCTAAAGAAATCAGCCAAGACAACAGAAAGAAAATTGTAGCCTCCAAAAGTCTGGTTCATCCTCTGTATCCTAAGAGATGAACGTACTTTGGTGCGAAAAAGTGTAAATCAATCCATAACAACAGCAAATGACCTTGTGAAGATGCTGAAGGAAAACAGGTACAAAAGTATTTGTATCCACAGCGAAAAGAGTCCTACATCAACATAACCTGAAAGGGCCGCTCAGCAAGGAAGAAGCCACTGCTCCAAAAAGCTCCAAAAACCGCCACAAAAAGACAGACTACGGTTTGAACTGCACATGGGGACAAAGATCATACTTTTTGGAGAAATGTCCTCTGGTCTGATGAAAAAAAATAGAATGTTTGGCCATAATGATCATCGTTATGTTTTGGAGGAAAAAGGGGGAGTCTTGCAAGCCGAAGAACACCATCCCAACCGTGAAGCACGGGGGTGGGCAGCATCATGTTGTGGGGGTTGCATTGCTGCAGGAGGACTGGTGCACTTCACAAAATAGATGGCTTCATGAGAATGGAAAATGCATGTGGAAAAATTTAAGCAACATTTCAAGACATCAGTCAGGAAGTTAAAGCTTGTTCGCAAATGGGTCTTGCCAAAATGGACAATGACCCCAAGCATACTTCAAAGTTGTGGCAATGGCTTAAGGACAACAAAGTCTAGGTATTGGAGGTGGCCATCACAAGCCCTGAACCTCAATCCATAGAAAATGTGGTGGGCAGAACTGAAAAGCATTTGCCGAGCGAGGCTACAAACCTGACAACAGTTACACAGCTCTGTTGGAGGAATGGGCAAATTTCACATCCAATTTATTGTGGGAAGCTTGTGGAAGGCTACCCTGAAACGTTTGACCAAAGTTCAACAATTTAAAGGCAATGCTACCAAATACTAATTGAGTGTATAATGTAAACTGCTGGCCCACTGGAATGTGATGAAAGAAAATAAAGCTGAAATAACTCATTCTCTTCTACTATTATTCTGACATTTCAAATTCTAAAAATAAAGTGGTGATCCTAATAACCTAAGACAGGGAATGTTTACTAGGATTAAATGTCAGGAATTGTGAAAACTGAATGTCACGCCCTGGCCATAGAGAGGCTTTTATTTCTCTATTTTGGTTAGGCCAGGGTGTGACTAGGGTGGGCATTCTAGTTTCTTTATTTCTATGTTTTCTATTTTCTTTGGTTTTGGCCGGGTGCGGTTTCTCAATCAGAGGCAGCTGTCTATCGTTGTCTCTGTTGGGTATCATACTTAGGCAGCCTTTTACCCACCTGTGTTTTTGGGAAGTTTACTTTTTCTGTTTAGTTTTGAACAGAACTGTTCGTTTTGCTCTTTTGTTATTTTCGTTTCAGTGTTCAGTTTAATAAAAGATCATGAACACGTACAACGCTGCGCTGGTCAAACCTTTCTTCATTCATCAGACGAACGTTACAACCGAGTTTAAATGTATTTGGCTAAGGTGTAGTTATTCTTCCGACTTCAATGTACACAGTATGACATTTGTAGTATTTTTTTTCTTTTGGAACTTCTGTGAGTGTAATGTTAACTGTTCATTTTTAATGTTTATTTCACTTTTGTATACTATCTACTTCACTTGCTTTGGCAATGTTAACATGTGTTTCCATGCCAATAAAGTCCCTTGAATTTAATTGAATTGAGAGAGAGCGGACAGAGCCAGAGAGATGGGGGAGAGAGAGAGACAGTGAGAGAGATAGATGGGAGAGAGAGAGACAGAGAGAGAGAGAGAGACACAGACAGACGACAGACATACAGAGATATGCAGAGAGAGAGAGAGAGACTTACTGGTGCTCTTCCATGCCGTCCCTAGGAGAGGTGCGTGCGTCACTTGAGTGGGTTGAGTCACTGATGTGATCTTCCTATTCGGGTTGGCGCCCCCCTCGGGTTCGTGCAGTGGGGGAGATCTTCGTGGGCTAAACTCGGTCTTGTCTCAGGGTAGTAGGTTGGTGGTTGAAGATATCCCTCTAGTTGTGTGGGGGCTGTACATTGGCCAAGTGGGTGGGTTTATATCCTGCCTTTTTGACCTGTCCGGGGGTATRGTCGGACAGGGCCACAGTGTCTCCCGACCCCTCCTGTCTCAGCCTTCAGTATATATGCTGCAATAGTTTGTGTCGGGAGGCMAGGGTCATTCTGTTATATCTGGAGTATTTCTCATGTCTTATCCAGTGTCCTGTGGGATTTTAAGTATGCTCACTCTAATTCTCTCTTTTTCTCTCTTTCTCTCTCTTTCTCTCGGAGGACCTGAGCCCTAGGACCATGCCTCAGGACTACCTGGCATGATGACTCCTTGCTGTCCCCAGTCCACCTGGTCGTGCTGCTGCTCRAGTTTCAACTGCTCTGCCTTCCGGCTATGGAACCCTGCACTGTTCACCGGACGTGCTACCTTATCCCAGACCTGCTGTTTTCAGCTCTCTAGAGACAGCAGGTGCCCTAGAGATACTCTGAATGATCYGCTATGAAAAGCAAACTGACATTTACCGCTGAGGTGCTGACCTGTTGCACCCTCTACAACCACTGTGATTATTATTCATTCAATTCAATTCAAGGGGCTTTATTGGCATGGGAAACATGTGTTAACATTACCAAAGCAAGTGAGGTAGATAATATACCAAAGTGAAATAAACAATCAAAATTAACAGTAAACATTACACATACAGAAGTTTCAAAAGAATAAAGACATTACAAATGTCATATTATGTATATATACAGTGTTGTAACYATGTACAAATAGTTAAAGTACAAAAGGGAAAATAAATAAACATAAATATGGGTTGTATTTACAATGGTGTTTGTTCTTCARTGGTTGACCTTTTGTTGGGGCAACAGGTCACAAAWCTTTCTGCTGTGATTGCACATTGTGGTATTTCACCCAGTAGATATGGGAGTTTATCAAAATCGGGTTGGTTTTCGAATTCTTTGTGGATCTGTGTAATCTGAGGGAAATATGTGTCTCTAATATGGTCATACATTGGGCAGGAGGTTAGGAAGTGCAGCTCAGTTTCCACCTCATTTTGTGGGCAMTGTGCACATAGCCTGTCTTCTCTTGAGAGCCATGTCTGCCTACGGCAGCCTTTCTCAATAGCAAGGCTATGCTCACTGAGTCTGTACATAGTCAAAGCATTCCTTAAGTTTGCGTCAGTCACAGTGGTCAGTTATTCTGCCACTGTGTACTCTCAGACAGAAATAAAGAGATGCAGAGAGAGAGACAGACAGACATACATACAGAGAGATGCAGAGAGAGAGATAGAGAGAGAGATATAGAGAGAGAGAGACAGACATATATATAGAGAGAGAGACAGACAGACATACAGATAGATGCAGAGAGAGACAGACAGAGAGAGAGAGAGAGAGAAAGAGAGAGATAGAGAGAGACAAAATTTCTGACAAAATGTCAAAAATATAAAACCATTAGAGAGTGTCATTTCCCTAAATTTGAAACTCCTTTTTCCAGGTTTCAAAGACCTCTCTGATGAGGATAAGCTACCCGTCCTGTTGGGGGAGGACACAGAGAGCTCTGGGTTGGCAGCGCACTACATTGCTGCCTGCCATAATATGAGGGACAGTGTCTGATAGACCAACCAACCTGCACATGTCCTCTACTGTATAATTATTGTTATTATTTAATGTATGGTTATTTTGACCCTTGGTTTATTGTTGTTACTGTTGTCCTGTTGACAATTCTGATTCTTATTATCTTAATATTGTAAATATCCGAAGTAAGCTTTGGCAATATGTACATTGTTACGTCATGCCAATAAGCAAATTGAATTGACAGACAGACAGACAGACAGACAGACAGACAGACAGACAGACAGACAGACAGACAGACAGACAGACAGACAGACAGACAGACAGACAGACAGACAGACAGACAGACAGACAGACAGACAGACAGACAGACAGACAGACAGACAGACAGACAGACAGACAGACAGACAGACAGACAGACAGACAGACAGACAGACAGACAGACAGACAGACAGACAGACAGACAGACAGACAGACAGACAGACAGACAGACAGACAGACAGACAGACAGACAGACAAAGACAGACAAAGACAGAGAGAGAGAGATAATTAAATGACCACAGTCGTGCTGAGAGCCAGTGGTAAATGAGGCATCATTTTGCAGTAATTTAGTGGAAACAAAATTTGATTTAGAGGGTGTGTTGAAATGGACCTGCTAACCATCACTATTCATTATCAAGGACAAATCTTATTTATTTACGTGAAGGCAGACTGATACTGAGAGATTGAAATAATGTCTGGTGATTACTTTGGTTGTTTCCAGGGTAATCTTTCAAGTGCACACCATCTAAAACATGGACATTCAACCAAAGGATGCTAATGTCTACAATACTGCAAGGACAAAAAAATGACTGCTCGCCATATGGGAAAGAACACATAGTGACCAGCAACAGATATTACAACAAGGGATTTATTTCCTGTACTATAAACGGAGCTACATGGAACAAACTCAAAGTGGTTCGACCTCTGATGACATCAGATGGATCCTGAGGTCAGATCTAGGGGTTAGGGGTCAGATCTAGGGGTTAGGGGTCAGATCTAGGGGTTAGGGGTCAGATCTAGGGGTTAGGCGTCAGATCTAGGGGTTAGGGGGCAGATCTAGGGGTTAGGCATCAGATCTAGGGGTTAGGGGGCAGATCTAGGGGTTAGGGGGTATCAAGATGTGCTGTTGGAGCTCATTAAAGTTTAAGGAGCTAAATAACAAGGCTATACGAACTGTGAAGCTGATCTAAAGATACAGTTTTACTAAAACTTAATATATATGCAATGACACCCATAACACACCATTTTATTTTTAAATTAACCCCACAGAAAGAGGTTGACATGTCCAATCAATTGATCCCACAGTGTTGTCTGACAGGTCTAGGAGCATCTCCCCTCCTCTCCTCAGCCCTCCTCCGGCTCAGTGCAGGCAGGCTGCTGATTTGCCATCCCCTCTCTAGGCTCCCATCTCCTCCAGGCTGACCCTTCCCTCAATTAGTCCCCCGTCTGGGTTCCCTGGCTGCGTGGACGAGGTCGGCCCTGCTCCCCTGGTTCCCTGACACGGAGGACCATCCAGAGGGGGCATCTGGCTGCGATGCACCCCAGGCCATGCTATCTGAGGCGGGTGCGCATCGCCGGGCACTTCATGGATGGCTCACTGTCTCTCACCGACAGCTTGTCGTTTATCAACGGCGTCAGGTGGGAACACGATTCATTTCACTTCACCATTTTCAGAAATAAGCCCTATAAATCATCGTAACGCCTCGCTTGTGCGAGTTTTGTTGTGGCCACATGACAAATCTTTACCACATCCCTACTGCCTGGTTCGCCTGGCTCACATCAGAGAGGCCGACAAGGGGGGGCCTGCCATCCTGCCAAACATCTTCACAGAGGCGTCCACACTGGAGACTCTTTTAATAAATACCCTTCTGCGATTAATAACCCAGCACATTTTAAAGGTAGAYGCATTCTGAATGATGAAGAGAGATTATGTACAAGTCATTTTATAAACATGGACGCCCCCTTCACCTTCTATTTTCTCTCCAGTCTCACTTCAATGGTGATGCGCCTGTCCATATTTGCTGTCGCCAAATGGAACCCTATGCCCTACGTAGAGTGCACTACGATAAGGCTCTGGTCAAAAAGTAGTTCACCATGTTGAGAATAGGGTGTCATTTGGGACGTTTCCCTTTTGTATGAAGGGGATTGGAGACATCACGTCCGTGATGTAGGATGATGTGTCCGTATCTGTCAGCGCAATGAAAAATAAAGTTTATTAACAGTGAGAGGGAACAGATCACATCTCATGTGTCAGAGGTCATATGGACACTTTGGGGGCGATGAGTGGCAGTCTGCCAACTTGTCAGCCTAGTTATTTTAAAGGGGCTGTACTTTATCTTCCATTTAACATGTTGAAGTTAGACAGGTTGAAGTTCATGTAAAAAAAGTATGTAATTGAAGTGGCATGTCTCTGCAGAAATTAGTCATTTAACATTTTTTATTTTATTTAACTTCATCTTCCTCTTGAGAKATTTTTTCTCCTTTTTACTCGATGATAATCGAGTTCATTAAAGTAATTGACTTTCAAATTAATCTCAGATCATGAACAAGTGAAGGTACTTATCCTCACAGAGTATCCACTGGAGTTGATATATAAACACGTTCTGTTCTTTAAGTATCT
This sequence comes from Salvelinus sp. IW2-2015, assembly GCF_002910315.2. Taxonomy (NCBI): domain Eukaryota; kingdom Metazoa; phylum Chordata; class Actinopteri; order Salmoniformes; family Salmonidae; genus Salvelinus; species Salvelinus sp. IW2-2015. The sequence continues at coordinate 12,729 of NW_019943014.1, read as the reverse complement.
CTACGTCTGTGGGCCTGTATAAAWATGTGTCCCAAATGGCACCATATGCCCTATTTAGTGCACTACATTTGACCAGGTCCTATATGTTTCTGGTGAAAAGTAGTGCACTACATAGGGAATAGGGTGCCGTTTAAGACACATATTTATGTTAGATTAGTGGTGCATTGTTCAGATAAAACTAAGATGTATTAACTTCCAGGATTTATGCCACTGTAAACAAGGGTTTAGCTTCCTTGATCACAAGCTGGTATTCAGACTCGATCTTGCATCCTCTGTCTTCAAAACACACGTGGGTCGCCCTCTACAACATCTACAGAGCAATTTAGACTTTAGGTCTTGTCTGTATTGTGTGTGTTTTTGGGGTTCATTTGGAAACAAGGGAATATCACATTAAACTGTTATCCCCTGGGCTGTACTCAGTGCAATAAATCATCCAATCATCCAATCATCTACTCTACCAAAAAACCTAGCAGTTGAATAGCGAGGGAGGAGACATTTCAAATTGTGAGATTATGAATTTGAAATCTGTCCCACCATATTATGAATTATCATGAAATGTGTCAATCTAGATTGGACTTGGACTGAGTCATATTTATGAATGAAATCTAGATTGGGCACGCACGCACTAATGCATAGGTGAACTTAGCCCTGCACTTAGTTATTCATTTGGTTTTCTTTATTATTATTTAGTTTAGGTCAGCGGTGTGACATGGGGTATGTTTGTGTTTTTTGTCTTGTCTTAGGGTGGTTGTAGTGATCTAGGGGATTTGTTAGATGTGTATGGTTTGTTGAGTGAATGTTCTAGGAGAAGTCTTATGTTGAGTGAATGTGTCTAGTAATTCTATGGTTGCCGAGTGGTTCTCAATCAGAGACAGATGTTTTCCTTTGTCTCTGATTGGGAGCCATATTTTAAGGCGG
>NW_019943014.1:9812-10914 GCF_002910315.2 Salvelinus sp. IW2-2015 | reverse complement strand
ACTGCGAAGAGTAACGGCATAACCTACTTTGCTACCATGACAAAAAGTAAAGCCGGTGGGAGTACCGTTGAGGGCAGTGGTGTCTCTATCACAGTTGAAAGATCTTTTAAATGAACAAAATAGTTCTACAAGCAGTTGTTACAACAACAACAAAAATAGATTCAAGTATTTGGTCCAAATACTGGTGGAGTCAACTAATAAAAGAATGGACGACCTGACCAGACAGGTCCAGGATGTGAAGAACAATTTGCAGTTCTTCCAGGGTCAGCTCGATGAGTTTAAACAGGAGAACGGCAAGATGACAGCAAACCGTAAGTCACTGAGAGAGGATAAATCAGATTATCTTGAGGGACAATCAAGGCGGAACAACATGGTTGTGGACGGAATTGCAGAATCTCCACATGAGACCAGGACAGTGTCTGAGGACAAAGTGAGAGAAATGATCTCAGAGAAACTGAAGATGGACCACTTGAAGATTGAGGTGTAGTGTGCCCACAGGACTGGAAAACCCACCACCGGCCCAGGTGATAGGCCCAGGTGACAGGCCCAGGTGACAGGCCCAGGTGATAGGCCCAGGTGATAGGCCCTGGCCAATAGTGGTTCCTGAGGTTGAAGGACAAAGATAGCTGTTCTGGAAAGAGGTAAGAACTTGAGAGGAACGTATATCTTCCTCAACAAGGACTATTCTGAAGCTGTGCGCCAGAAGAGGAAAGAAGTTATCCCAGCCATGAAAGCTGCCAGAGCACGTGGGAGCGTTGCTTACATCCGCTATGACAGACTCATTGTCCACCCTCCCTCCCAAAAGCCTGGAACGGATGAGAGAGCGAGAGAGCGAAGCCTATGAGCACACACACATGCCAACTGATTAATGGACTGCTGKATGTATGTTTTTCTCTTCTTTGTTAGCTCTTTTCCATATTATGTCTATCTCTGATAGGCTACCCAGGAAAGGAAATATATGTAGCCTTAGAAATAAGGTTCATGAAATCAATAACTTGCTAATATCAGATAACTTTCATATATTAGCCATTTCTGAGACTCAGTTAAATAATTATTTTGATGATATAGCAGAAGCAATACAAGGATATAACCTCTTTAGAAG
>NW_019943014.1:0-6174 GCF_002910315.2 Salvelinus sp. IW2-2015 | reverse complement strand
AGAAGATTTGCTTATGGGGGCGTTGTTTCTGTATACAGTGCCAGTCAAAAGTTTGGACACACCTACTCATTCAAGGTTTTTCTTATTTTGACTATTTTCTACATTGAGATAATAGTGAAGACATCAAAACTATGAATAACACATTAGGCAACAAAAATCAAAATATATTTTATATTTGAATTCTTCAAGTAGCCACCCTTTGCCTTGATGACAGCTTAACAGACTGTTGACATTCCTTCAACCAGCATCATTGGAATGCTTTTCCAACAGTCTTGAAGATGTCCCACATATGCTGACCTTGTTGGCTGCTTTTCCTTCACTCTGCGGTCCAACCATCCCCAACCATCAACTGATGGGTGGTGATTTGTGAGCCAGGTCATCTGATGCAGCACTCCTCACTCTCCTTCTTGTCAAATAGCCCTTACGCTGCCTGGAGGTGTGTTGTGTCATTGTCCTGTTGAAAAACAAAGAATAGTCCGACTAAGCGCAAACCAGATGGATGGTATTGCTGAGATGCTGTGTTAGCAATGCTTGTTAAGTGTGCTTGAATTCTAAATAACTCACAGCAAAGCACCATCACACCTCTCCCTCCATGCTTCACGTGGAAACACACATGCGGATCATCCGTTCACCTTACTCTGCCTCTCACAAAGACACAGCCGTTAGAACAAAATCTAACAATTTGACTCATCGGACCCAAGGACCAATTTTCCACTGGTCTAATGTCCATTGCTGTGTTTCTTTGGCCCAAGAAGTATCTTCTTCGTATTGGTCCTTTATTAGTATGTTCTTTCGAGCAATTTGACCATGAAGGCCTGTTCACTGGTCTACTCTGAACAGTTGATGTTGAGATGTGTCTGTTACTTTAACTCTGTGAAACACTATTTGGCTGCAATTTTTGGTTGTAACTCTAATGAAATTATCCTCTGCAGCAGAGTAACTCTGGGTCTTCCTTTCCTTGCGTCCTCAGAGCACCAGTTTCATCGTTGAGCTTGATGGTTTCTTGAAATTCTTGAATGTTCCAGATTGACTGACATTCACTGTCTTAAGAGTCAATGATGGACTGTAGTTTCGTTGTATTGGTTGGTCTGATGTGATTAAGAAGGAGCATCCAGACGCTACGCTTAATGCATTTATGAAATTGCTTCTTCCAATTATTGATAAACATGCACCTGTTAAGAAACTGACTGTTAGAACTATTAAGGCTCCATGGATTGATAAGGAATTGATAAACTGTGTGGTTGAGTGGCTAATAAGTCTGGCTGCACATCTGACTTACTGCAAATTGAGAAATMATGTGACTAAACTCAACTAAAAGAAGATGAAACTGTATTGTGAAGCCAAGATCAATGATATAAAGAATGATTGGAAAAAACTTTGTAGTACTTTAAGTTGAATCATGAACAGAAAGACAAAGTCAAATTCAACATCTTTCATCAAATCAGATGGCTTATTCATCACAATATCATTTGATGTTGCCAATTGTTTTATTGATTACTTCATTGGAAAAGTGGACAAACTTAGGCAGGAAATGCCAAGAATGAAAAGCTTTCTGCTAGCGCTTAGCAAACTCTGGGGGAAAAATTGTGTTTAACCAAATACAATGCTATTTCTCTGTAACCAAATTAACAACAGACTTTCAGCATGCTTTTACAGAACGGCACTCAACATGTACTGCACTGACACAAATGACTGACGATTGTTTAAAATACATTAATAATAAGATGACAGTGGGAGCTGTACTGTTAGATTTCAGTGCAGCCTTTGATATTATTGACCATAACCTGTTGAGAAAACGTATGTTTTATGGCTTTTCAACCTCTGCCATATCGTGGATTCAGAGCTATCTATCTAATAGAACTCTTTAATGGAGGCTTCTCTAATGTCAAACATGTAAAGTGTGGTGTACCGCAGGGCAGCTCTCAAGGCCCTCTACTCGTTTCTATGTTTTACCAATGACCTGCCACTGGCATTAAATAAAGCATGTGTGTCCATGTATGCGGATGATTCAGCCATATACGCTTCAGCAACCATAGCTAATGAAGTCACTGATACCCTAACAAAGAGTTGAAGTCTTTTTTGGAATGGTTGGCCAGTAATTAACTGGTCCTAAACATCTCTAAAACTATGAGCATTGTATTTGGTAAAAATCATATCTGCCTGGGGTCTGGCAGAATTAAGGCAGTTATACCATTTTAAAACCAAGTTGAGGAGACTAAACCACTGTCATGGTTAAAACATAAAGATTCAATGGTTGTAAAGGTGGGGAGATGTCTGTCTGTAGTAAAGAGATGTTCTGCTTTTTGACATCACACGCCTCAAAGCAAGTCCTACAAGCTTTAGTTTTTATCTTATCTTGATTATTGCCCAGTCATATGGTCAAGTGCTGCAAAGAAAGACCTAGTTAAGCTGCAGCTGGCCCAGAACCGAGCGGCACGTCTTGCTCTTCATTGTAATCAGAGGGCTAATATTAATACTATACACGCCAGTCTCTCTTGGCTAAGAGTTGAGGAAAGACTGACTGCGTCACTTCTTGTTTTTATAAGAAATATTAATGTGTTGAAAATTCCAAATTGTTTGCGTGGTCAACTTACACACAACACTGACACACACCCCACCGGAAATGCTACCTTTTTTTGTTATGTGTCGGACCCCAGTAGCCATTGGCGTTGGATAATGCGGATCCTAATGAATCAAATATTTATTTATAAATTNCCTGTGTTGCCTTACCCATACTATTACGGAGGGCAAGATGATAGTGATGGGGTGGAAGGGATTTGGGAGGAAGGAGGGTTTAGAAAGGGGGTGTGCTGTTAACGAGTGGGATGTGATGTTCAGGTTTTTGTTGTTCAGGATCTTCTGTGCGTTTCAATTGTTTTCTATTCAAAATATTTTGTTCCCTAATTGTTTTGTGCTTTAGTCAATCCCCTCCGAACTTCTCTATCCCTCTCTCTTCCCCTCTTCTTTAGCCCTTCGCCCCATATGTCTCCTTTCTCAGCCTCTTCAGTCTGACTCAATATGAGGTTATTTTCACGTGGTAAGCCTTTGCTACCTGGAAGAGTGAATGTGTAATTCAACGCCTGCCTGCAGGTAACTTTACACTTCTACTAGTGAAAAGGACGGTAAAGCACGGATGCATGCGATGCTTAACAACTACAGTGACGATACAGTCTTAATATGGATAATTGTAGAGGAAAACTGTGAGAATGTTTCTCTGTAAGGCGCTAAGGACCTCTATCAAGCAGAGAAATATAGTGAAATGGCTTGGACAGCCCTTGCGCCCAGGCTAATGTCTCATCCTGGCATGGCACTGTAGGAAAGTCCCAGGCTGCAAGTAGAGTGGAGGCCTCAGTGAAGTAGCAACCCTCTGCTGAGTGAACATTGTGAATTACACTCAGCAGATCCTATGCTATAAAACCTTAGTGAATAATAATTTGAACATTTGTGACACACGCTATTCACACTTTTCAAATGTATTTGTACTGCTTGTCAATAACAGAATTGAAAACAAATGTTTTTAAAGAGCAATCAAAGCCTTGGTTCAGGGTGTAGTATTTATTATTAGGAAGCCCCAATTAGCTACTGCTGAAACAGTATGTGTGTGACGAATGTGTGAGAAGCTGCAAAACTCTTCCATGTGGCACTACACCAAAGCATGAAACATGAACATAATAACAGATACATTAAATGGACAGAACTACATTACAGTTTAAGATAGGAAGTCACGCTATTCATTACCTACCTGATCTTTTGCTCTATCTTCACTTAACCAATCAGGATCTTGTAGTGAAAAAGAGTTGAGCTACTTGTGTCCACTGGTGTGTTCCAGTATATTTACAGTTTGCTGGCTGCTGTTTGTGTGAGCAGTAATGTGTGTGTTAATGCTCTYATTATTAGTGTTGATGTTTTTMGGGTTTCAGARTTCAGATGTTCCTCACAGAGTCCGGCAGGAGGGTGTGGTCCAGGTGTGGTCGGGGCAGGTAGCGGTGCTGGTTCTGACGGGCCGCGGTACTTCAGTGTGATGTGGTGTAAGGCCAGTGGGAGGAAACACAAACGCTGGCAGGGAGACGCTGTCCTGGTGACACAAGGGCGCACTGCCACGCTTAAAGACATGGAGGGCAAGGACATCGGCAAGGGTGAGTGTGTGCACATTTTAGGTTTCCCCCAACACAGATTAAACATAGTCCTTGACTAAAAATCATGCTCAATGGAGAATTCAGATTTGAAAGTGGTTTTAGTCCAGAGGGCTACTCTGTGGCCAGGAGACCGGCCCTGAGAGGGTTATTTTCCGAGTGCATCGGAGAGTGATTCAGATTGTGTGTGTAGGTAGTGGCTATAAGGTATCAGAGCTGGCATCGCTGGGTGAAGGAGAGACCTTGATGATAGGAGCTAAACAGGTGGAGGTGATGGGACTCATATCAGAGCTGGACTACAATAAGGGCCGCTGTTTCCTTGACGTCCATGTGGAGAAGGAGGAGCCTAAGATATCAGCTCCTCCCCCCTCACGACGCCCAGCTTCCAAACCGTTCTGCCGTCCYACGCTATTGGGCGGAGAGACTGATAGGGGAGTGGCCAAGCCTCAGGAGGAGGGGCCCTGTAAACCACGCCATGACCCTCTAGCACCAGGTAAATACACAGACATACAGTACACTCTCTCTCTCTCATCACACACACACATGAAGTTACACATTCTCACACACTTCAAACACACCACACTCATCTCTCTAATGGTGTGTGTAGGAGCCATTGTCATGCCCCGGCCCTCAACCAATCACCAGTGGGCGTATAACAAGGCAGGCCTCCCACTGGTGGATGTGGTGGTTGACCCCTACTTGACCGCTCACCTCCGACCCCACCAGCGAGACGGCCTGCTGTTRCTCTACGAGTGTGTCATGGGGATGAGGTAATGGGAGATGATGAATGATGAATCCTCTGATCACTACAAAATGTATGTTGTGTTCCACAAGGCTCTGTGCTGGGGCTGCTATTTATTTACTTTGATTGATTATGTGTGTGTGGGGTGTGTGTGTGTGTCAGGGCTACATGTAGGTACGGTGCTATCCTGGCAGATGAGATGGGTCTGGGTAAGACCCTCCAGAGCGTGGCTTTGACGTGGACGCTGCTAAAGCAGGGCCCATACGGCGGGAAGCCGGTTGCTAAGCTTGTGCTGGTGGTTGCCCCCGGCAGCCTGGTGCAGAACTGGGGTGGGGGGCGGAGTTTAAGAAGTGGCTTGGCAGTGAGAGGATCAACGTCTACACTGTTAACCAGGTAGGGGTGTGTGTTTGATCAGTGTCTACACTGTTAACCAGGTGGGGTGTGTTTGATCAGTGTCTACACTGTTAACAGGTCGGGGTGGTGCGTTTGGATCAGATCTGTCTACCTGTTAACAGGTGGGGGTGTGTTTGATCAGTGTTCTACACGTTACCAGGTCGGGGTGTGGTTTTGATCAGTGTCTACACTGTTAACCAGGTGGGGTGTGGTGTTGATCAGTGTCTACCACTGTTAACAGGTGGGGTGTGTTTGGAATCAGTGTCTACACTGTTAACCAGGTGGGGTGTGTTTGATCATGCTACAACCTGTTAACAGGCAGGGGTGTGTTGATCAGTGTCTACACTGTTAACCAGGGTCGGGGTGTGTTTATCAGTGTCTCACTGTTAACCAGGTAGGGGTGTGTTTGATCAGTGTCTACACTGTTAACAGGTAGGGGTGTGTTTGATCAGTGTCACGTGTTACCAGTGGGTGTGTGATCAGTGTCTACACTGTTAACCAGGTAGGGGTGTGTTTGATCAGTGTCTACACTGTTAACCAGGTGGGGTGTGTTTGATCAGTGTTACACTGTTAACCAGGTAGGGGTGTGTTTGATCAGTGTCTACACTTTACCAGGCCAGGGGTGTGTTTGATCAGTGTCACACTGTTAACCAGTCGGGTGTGTTTGATCAGTGTCTACACTGTTAACCAGGTAGGGGTGTGTTTGATCAGTGTCTACACTGTAAGCAGTGGGGTGTTTTGATCAGTGTCTACACTGTTCACAGGTCGGGGTGTGTTTGATCAGTGTCTAACACTGTTAACCAGGGTGGGGTGTGTTTGATCAGTGTCTAGCACTGTTACCAGGTAGGAGGTTGTGATCTAGTGTTAACACTGTTACCAGGTAGGGTGTGTTTGGATCAGTGTCTA
>NW_019943013.1:0-34744 GCF_002910315.2 Salvelinus sp. IW2-2015 | reverse complement strand
ATGACAATTATCAGTGTCTGTTACCTCTGGCTCTGAAGATCATAATTTCTCCGATGTCCTAGCACTTCCATTTAAAGACCCCCCCAAGACTGCTTCTAGGAGATGTGATTATTTTACCTCCCTGTCTGAGGGTGCTTGGCCACACCAAACCTGCAGGCTAAATGCATCTTCTGGGGTTGGTTATGAAACAGCTGGTAGGTGAACTGCCCCTGCTGGAACTACCAGAGGTCAACTCTGTATACACTTTCCTTCTTTCAGAAGTCATAAGGCTTCAGTACTTTATAAGCATGTACAGTAGGATCGGCAAGTAGCCTCACAGAAGAGTGTTTTTCTCTAGCTATTTTGTGTTTTCCTTGGGCCTTATCAGCAAGGAATTGGTTGGATTGTTTGGCAATAGCGAGAATTGGTTTGCATTTAGTATACCGGGCATGCGGCTGATTTTGACCCTAGATTCTTAACTTACAGTTCATTTAGCAGCACCCACCTGTAGCACGCGCTCCAGCAGGGATATCTCTCTGGTCACCCCAAAACCATCTTCTTGGCCACCTCTCCTTACAGTTCTCTGCTGCCAATGACTGGAACGAACTACAAAAATCTCTGAAACTGGAAACACTTATCTCCCTCACTAGCTTTAACACCAGCTGTCAGAGCAGCTCACAGATTACTGCACCTGTACATAGCCCATCTATAATTTAGCCCAAACAACTACCTCTCCCCCTACGGTATTTATTTATTTTGCTCCTTTGCACCCCATTATTTCTATCTCTACTTGCACATTCTTCCACTGCAAATCTAAACATTCCAGTGTTTTACTTGCTATATTGTATTACTTCGCCACCATGGCCTTTTTTTTGCCTTTACCTCCCTTATCTCACCTCATTTCCACATTGTATATAGACTTCTTTTTCTACTGTATTATTGACTGTATGTTTGTTTTACTCCATGTGTAACTCTGTGTGTTTGTATGTGTTGAACTGCTTTGCTTTATCTTGGCCAGGTCGCAATGTAAATGAGAACTTGTTCTCAACTTGCCTACCTGGTTAAATAAAGGTGAAATAAAAAATAAAATAAATAAATTTGACTTTGACCAGTTATAGTTCTGAACATAACCATCACTGATCTAGTAGTCAGAGGATGCCCACAGGGAGCTCTAGTTCAGTCTGATTAACATGGATTATTACCACTTTCACTGAAACAGCAGAATGCAACTTGAGGTATTTTGGATATGCTTAGAGCCCCTGTGAGTTATTAGCTTTTCCTATCATCAGTATTTATGACACACACACACATATGACACACACACACATCCTGAAAGCAGGATTATCCCTGCAAGCATATGGTTGGTGCCTTATCTGCAGCAAGGGGGATCAGTCTTGATTCATTTCCCCCCTTCCTTGTCAAAAGTGAGCTTTGCCTGAGGATGTGCATCCTGATTCCAGCGTTTCTCGCGCACACAACACAGTTTGTGGGCATCTGTAAATAGTCTCTTATGCTCACTTTTATTGTGGCCGCGTTCTCTAAAGCCATTCCACAAATCTGTTCTTAAAACACAAAGTGAATGCCAATAATAATCAACAAGAGCTTCCCTGGGGATTTTCTCTACCTCACAGAGTTCTTGTTATGACCCCCAGGCTAGTTCCAGACTTTATTTTAACTCACCTATCCACCATAAGTGAATACAAATGGTAACTTTGCAGCTACACACAGCTGTTAGGATACATTTCTGTTTTTAAAGTCTGTTTTGGCAGTTTTATTTTACTTCATCTTCAGAAAACTGATTTTAGGGCTTTGATTAGCATTGATGTTTTAATGAGAAGTGGCAGACCAAAACGTGTTTCACATTTTAAAGTTCTCACTCTCTGTCACTGCCATCTTTTATTAGCAAATGTTTTGCTTCCGAAAGTCAAAACGGGGAAGACTGAAACCGTCAAAGACCCAGCCTTGTGGTTCTGTTTGGGGGTCTGTGGTGCAGTTTCTTCCCTGGGGCCATTTATGGTGTCTGCCTACCTCAGGGTACTGTGTGGCCATTATGCTGTCTGTCTACATCGGGGTACTGTGGGGCCATTATGCTGTCTGTTCTACATCAGGGGTACTGTGTGGGGCCATTATGGTGTCTGCCTACCTCAGGGTTACTGTGTGGGCCATTATGTCTGTCTACATCAGGGTACTGTGTGGGGCCATTATGCTGTCTGCCTACATCAGGGTACTGTGTGGGGCCATTATTCTGTCCGCCTACATCAGGGTACTGTGTGGGGCCATTATGCTGTCTGCCTACATCAGGGTACTGTGTGAGGCCATTATGGTGTCTGCCTACATCAGGGTACTGTGTGGGGCCATTTTGTTGTCTGCCTACATCAGCGTGCTCTGTGGAGCTATTATGCTGTCTGCCTACATCAGGGTACTGTGTGGGGCCAGTATGCTGTCTGCCTACATCAGGTGTACTCAAGTACTATTTGAAATAGTAATCTCCTAGGGGGCAAAGGTCCGGATGGATATTGTCATTTATCGGCGTAGTAACAAACCTCCACCTCGCAACCCATGTGACCCCCAAACTGTTCACAACCCTCTTGTTGGCGTAAAGAAAATCTTGCAGTTTTAAAGCTAATTTCCCACAATTCTACACATTTTGCATGGGGCAGAGCATTTAATTTTTTAGCTGTTTAAAGCAAATTTTCTGAAATTCTACAAATGTTTCCATGTCTTATGTGTGTTTTATATGATACCAGGGGTCAAAGCCTGACCTACTTCCAAAAAATAAACTATATAAAATTAAAATAATAATAAAAATAAAATTAAAATAAAGAAATGTCCCTTTTTCAGGACCCTGTCTTTCAAAGATAATTCGTAAAAATTCAAATAACTTCACAGATCTTCATTGTAAAGGGTTTAAACACTGTTTCCCATGCTTGTTCAATGAACCATAAACAATTAATGAACAAGCACCTGTGGAACGGTCGTTAAGACACTAACAGTTTAGACGGTAGGCAATTAAGGTCACAGTTATGAAATCTTAGGACACTAAAGAGGCCTTTCTACTGACTCTGAAAAACACCAAAAGAAAGATGCCCAGGGTCCCTGCTCATCTGTGTGAACATGCCTTAGGCATGATGCAAGGAGGCATGAGGACTGTATATGTGGCTAGGGCAATAAATTGCAATGTCCATACTGTGAGAAGCCTAAGACAGCGCTACAGGGAGACAGGACGGACAGCTGATCGTCCTCGCAGTGGCAGACCACGTGTAACAATACCTGCACAGGATCGGTACATCCAAACATCACACCTGCGGGACAGGTACAGGATGGCAACAGCAACTGCCCGAGTTACACCAGGAACGCACAATCCCTCCATCAGTGCTCAGACTGTCCGCAATAGGCTGAGAGAGGCTGGACTAAGGGCTTGTAGGCCTGTTGTAAGGCAGGTCCTCACCAGACATCACCGGCAACAACGTTGCCTATGGGCAAAAACCCACCGTCGCTGGACCAGGCAGACCTGGCAAAAAGGGTTCTTCACTGACGAGTCGCGGTTTTGTCTCACCAGGGGTGATGGTCGGGTTCGCGTTTATTGTCGAAGGAATGAGCGTTACACTGAGGCCTGTACTCTGGCGCGGGATCGATTTGGATGTGGAGGGTCCGTCATGGTCTGGGGTGGTGTGTCACAGCATCATCAGACTGCGCTTGTTGTCAGTGCAGGCAATCTCAACGCTGTGCGTTACAGGGAAGACATCCTCCTCCCTCATCTGGTACCCTTACTGCAGGCTCATCCTGACATGACCCTCCAGCATGACAATGCCACCAGCCATACTGCTCGTTCTGTGAGTGATTTCCTGAAAGACAGGAATGTCAGTGTTCTGCCATGGCCAGCGAAGAGCCCGGATCTCAATCCCATTGAGCACGTCTGGGACCTGTTGGATTGGAGGGTGAGGGCTAGGGCCATTTCCCCCATAAATGTCCGGGAACTTGCAGGTGCCTTGGTGGAATAGTGGGGTAACATCTCTCAGCAAGAACTGGCAAATCTGGTGCAGTCCACGAGGAGATGCACTGCAGTACTTAATGCAGCAGGTGGCCACACCAGATACTGACTGTTACRTATGATTTTGACCCTCCCCCTTTGTTCAGGGACACATTATTCCATTTCTGTTAGTCACGTCTGTGGAACTTGTTCAGTTTATGTCTCAGTTGTTGAATCTTATGTTCATACAAATATTTACACATGTTAAGTTTGCTGAAAATAAACGCAGTTGACAGTGAAAGGACGTTTCTTTTTTTGCTGAGTTTATATTTATTTATTTTGTAGTCTGCACCCATGGCCCGTATTGACCCCGTTCTGGGACCGGATCCGGACCGCAGTCCACCAGTTGAATATGGTGCGTCTAGATTGTGCACAAAGCTCACAGGTGTGCACTCTTATGTTGTCACTAATGAGCAGAGGTCCCAGGTGCCAKGGGGGAAGTATTTGATTGTGGTTAGGAGGAAAAGGTTTAGCTGAAGTGTGTCGGTGTCTGTCAATGGCGGAGTGAGTGGCTGCAGCAACAGCTGTGACAGTGCTTGATCAKGGATTCACAGGCATTTGACACACACTCACAGACCCACACACTCACCTCACTCACTCGTCTTGCTGCAGTAGATACTGGCTCTTGAAACTCATAGCAGCTGTACATTTCCACTGCAAGCCAGTGTTTCTTTTTTCCCATCTTTTTCATTTGGTTTTGTTTTTTCAATGAGATTTGGGCATTCTGAACTATTCAGGACTTTGTTTGCTAAAAAACAAGAGAAAGAGGAGAGGTCAGTGAGAACACAGTTGTGTATAGAGCACTTTATATGGACTTTTGGAAAACGTCAATCTTCTCATGATTTTTGTCACTTGCACGAGGACCGTTGATATTCTAATGCTCTTATTTTGGTCCATCGGGCGACATCCTGCATTAATATATTTAGCAGAATCTCTGTGACTTTTCCAAAAGATATCACAAATGTGATAATACATATTGACTGGACTGGACTGAACTGAACTGAACAGAGAATTCTATTTTTGTTACATTTGAATGTTTTTGGACATTATTTGATGGGACCACCGTCTTTCAGTAATACTTATTTATTGTTTTGAACCTGATCACCATGCTGGACACCAACACGTCCCTTCACACGGACCCCACCTCTTTTGGGCACCCTCCAATCAGCAACAGCATGGATAAGCAACGCATACGATTGGAGTTAGAACGGCGGGCTTGTCAGAGCCTGAGGGAAGGTGGGATTCGTATTACGCACGTACACACGCACACACACACTCATGCACACATACACACAAACTCTTTATAATATGAGATGTGGAAGATATTGATATCTTTGTTTGGTTATATATATTTTTTTAACAGATATTTTTGATGTAGCATCATTAGGGAGAATTATTATCCTTACTCTTCCTACTTGGCTTTTGTTTCATAGCTCTCCATAAAACACTCCCAGCTATACAGTTGAGTTTTTCTCAGTGAATCGTGTGTATTGAGTTATGCTGCTCAGGCCGGCTGAGTGGGTGTCTGGTGTCTTCTGGGCTGCTGGTCAGGTACTAAGTTGACCTTCTGGCCCCGGTACAGATGGGGCAGCGCCAGGACTCTGTGCCCAGTGGACAATGCTCAGGCACCTGTGGGTGTAGCCAGGGCCGTGACACCAACTGAGTTGGAGCGAGAAGAGCCCGAACAGACTTAGTCGTGACACACTGAGAATCTCACACTGACTTTTAGAGAAACATAAATGTGCTGTGAGGCAGATACGCTGGCCCACTGAGTTAAGGTGAGAAATACTGCTGTCTCTTATACACATCTAGATGTGTATAAGAGACAGGAGAAATACTGAGACTGATGAAGATACTGTGGTGTTTAGTGTGACACACAGAGACCGGTTTAGATACTAAGACACAGATGGACGCTGAGGGAAAACAGGGACAGGCTTGAGACACTGAGATGGACTTGGAACCATTGAGACAGACTGTGATTTACCGAGAAGTTATTTGCACCGAGACGTGCAGTCTTTCAGAGACACTGTACGATGTGGTAACCCACAGGCACCTGCCTTGGCAGCCGGTCTTACTTCAGAGTTTCAAAGGTGGACAGCATACCTTGGCCCTGATTGAGGAGGGTGTCTGTTCACATGTGTCCCCTCATGCAGCCAGGCCGAGCCCAGGCCTTAGATTTCTGCTTCGGAGCAGTTTGAGTGTCGGGTGATTTACAGTAATATTCCCTGTAACTCAACAGGCTGGGCCGGGCAGAGAGATAGAGTTCCCAGATATTACCGTGTGGTACACAAATAGAAACCAGCAGGGAGAGGTTGAGGATGGGTTTCATCTCAGGGTTGGGATGGAGGGAATGGAAAGTTTTGAAAATATTTTCAAAGAAGTAAACGATTGAATAGGCGATGTAGAAAAAGTGCACCGGAAGTTTTGCAGTGACGCACAGAGAAAGGCGACAATACATAAATTGAGCACAAAGGGAGATATGGAGAGGGGCAGGTGGTAGAAAAATGTAATGTTCTCGTTTACATCACATTGAGGTACTGAGAACGGTAATGAATTCAAATTGTGGCATTTCAGAGTGAGCATTTGCCTAGAAAATATTCAGTATAAGCACCTGGCATCATTCCCCTGTCAGTCCTTGGCACAACTAGCAAATCATCTGCCACTGGAGGAGTGTCTGTGTTTGTGCGCCCCCCCAGTAAGCCCATTTAATCTGGTCTCCTGTCGAGGGGACTATTGGGAGTCCTACGTCAAACGGACATATAAAAGGAAAGAGGCGACAGCCAGGACTGTGAGAAATGTGGACGCTGGTCAGAGATGTGAAAAACTGCAGAGGCTGAGCTCAGAGAGACGGGAGACCATGAGAAAGAAGTCCCACATCGCCCACACTGCTCTCACTCTGACCTATTAGTCAGTATGCTTCCCTGTGGTTCACATGTAGGCAGCAGACCAGCTACAAACACAACTACCTCAGTAGGTGCACACAAGCATCACTTTGTGTACAGTACAATGGACTGGTCCAACAATCATACTCTCACACATGAACACCAGGCCACATACTGTATGGCTATGTAGTATACTGTAACTGCTTAACTTCCCCTCGCATGTACAGTATCACATCTCTAATTTCATGAAAACTGCTTATGCGCGTACTGAGATGTAGGTTTACTTTACCTCACATCTGACAGGAATCACTTACATGAGTCCACTCAGCTCGCTGAGGCTGAAGTGTAAACACTGGATAGCAATGATGATGTCATGCAGAGAACATGGTCTCCATCACTAGCTTTCTGTGTTCCTTCTATAGGCTTGGTCCAGCTGAGATTAGGCAGCTGTTAGCAAGACACATTTATTCATGTCATACACATTTAGTCAGTACAGAAGTGTTACCATTTATCTGTACATATACTCCTCTCAATATAACACCTCATTCTATTTTGAAATGTGAGTGGTGAATGTGGGCCTTCCTGTTTTTACAAGAAGTCCTCTGTGCATTAGCATTGTTCAAGCCATGCGGAAGTGTCGCTCTCTCTATCTCTCTCTGTGTGGTAGAAGTTGTCAAAACGCGACAACCTGGCTGCTGTTTGAGTGTAGAAACAGGAAGCGCGTGTGTGTGACAGGGACCATCTGCCCGCTATTTCTCCTCTCTGCCTCTGATGATAACTTCTGTATCGGCTGTCAGACGACTCTGTGGGAGGGAGGGAGCGAGGACCAGAAGAGCAGTGAGTAGGGTACTCTTCAACTCTTGGCTTCTACCTCCCAGAAAGATACACTATATTAATTTACAACACGGCTGTAACCGGCCTTGTATTTCCTCCCAAGGAGAAGAGCACGTAGCGGAAACTGACTGTAGGGCGTTTAGGTTTTCACTGTTGGTTGTTGCCCTTGCTGCTTCTGTCTGTAGTGTACTCACCTGACCTCTTGCTGTCCCTCTTATGCAGTGCTCCAGCTCAAACTCCAGCAGAGACGGACCCGTGAGGAACTGGTCAGTCAGGGGATCATGCCACGTAAGTAACACTCTCCCGATAGTTTGTTGTCCTAACCTCACGCCCATAAGAATCAGTAAAGCTACTCCATTGTAGTCACCTCACTTGTTTCATAACAGGCACTTAATATACAACAGTATAGTATCTTACATGGCTTTCAATGCTTTGCTTCATGTTCTAGAGATCCTGATGATTATGCATGTGGTTAAATCGTCGCAGTTTTTTTTCTGAGAAATGTCGTTGTCAGTCTTCAAAGCAAAAGGATCAAGCTCCTTCCTCTGCTTCTGACTTTTGAATGCTAAACTCATTCATTGTGTACTGGGGTCTGTGCATTTAATTCATTGCCAATTTAATTTTGAGCTGTTACACTTGTTCTTTTCATTGCACAGTCAATGAATGTTTACATTGCTAAGATAGACTTCCTCTCTGTTTCACACTAGTTAGTTCCAGGAACCTTTTTTTAACCCATTTACGTCCTCTAACTATATTTAGTACAATATCAGACAACGCCACAGAACACATTCTGTTTGATGTAAAATGCATGAAATTTGGTGTCAACATAGTACATACAGATGACCTGTTCTAAGCCCAAATATGCCAAATATATGATTAAACTCATTGTTTGTGAACTACGGCTATTTCTATATTGTACTATGGACACATGGGGTTACTGTTTTTTACACATTTCATGAATAAAGTCATGTAAATATGTTCAAATTATTAGATCTTAAAAGTTGTATAGATTGCCTAGACCTCATATTAGGGATGCACGATATATCGGTGAACATATCGTAATCGGCCGACAGCTAAAAATGCCGGTATCGGCCGATGTCTAGTTTAACGCCTGATGTACAAAACCGATGTCAAAGCTGACGTGCATACCTATATAACGAAGGTACATGACGTAATGACGCCACGTAAAATTTTGCGCTACACATGCAACACGGGATTCCTAAACTAGCCCACAATGTCTGATGTGTGGAGCGAGCAGTCAAGCAGTCATTTGAAAGAGTAACAACATTTCAGCGAGACAACTCTTAGGCGAAATCCATTCAAGCCAAGATAATGGAATTCATTGCCCTTGACAATCAACCGTTCTCTGTCGTGGGTGATGTTGGCTTTTGCCGACTGGTCAAGCACCGGTTAACACTACCAAGTGCGCTATTTTTCAGATGTTGACCTACCGGATTTACACAGTAATAGCGTCACTGCTATTACCTTCACGACATGCATACTATGGAACGCCGTTTGGGTCTTTGCGTGTCAAAAAAGATAGTAGCACCGTCAAAGCTGAACAAAAAAGTCAGCAAACACTGACCATGAACGATGTATTTACAATACCACGTTGGTAATAAAGCATCATTTGTTTGACCACAACTTCTGGGGTAGCTAGCTTTAGCTTGGTACCTAGCTAGCACCAATACAACCAGCCTGAAAACAATGACCAGTAAAAACTGCAGTAATTTTCATTATTCTTAGCAATGATTTAGGAATCCTTGTGAGGAAGTTTTAGCTAGGTTGCCACTTTGTTGTTCACCTATTGAAATTGAACTTTAGCTAGCTAACTATATAGGTACTGAAACAGATTGTGTTATTTGACGTGTATCTTTTTGACACGCAAAGACCCACTTGGCTTTCCATAGAAATCCTGGTTGAGAATGAAACGACTGAACAAATAAACAACGAAAGAGCACAGCAAGTAATTGAAAAATATGTTTTGATTATGTTTTACTGGTAATGGGGACATACGTAAATGCCAACAAATTAACTTTTTGGTCAGTTGTTTGTGTAACCTGTTATTTAACTTGGCAAGTCAGTTAAGAACAAATTCTTACGGCCCGGAAATTGACGGCCCGGATGATGCTGGGCCAATTGTGCGCCGCCCTATGGGTCTCCCAATCACGGCCGGATGTGATACAGCCTGGATTCAAACCAGGGACTGTAGTGACACCTCTTGCACTGAGATGCAGTGCCTTAGACCGCTGTGTCCATGTGTGTGTGTTCACTATTTAACTGTACTGGAATGCTTACAAGGCAGCAAAAAAAATATATATGGTTATTGGGGTTTTTTTGCAAGGAAAATATTGGATATCGTTATCGGCCAAAAATGTAATATTGGTGCATCACATATACAGTGGCGAGAACAAGTATTTGACACACTGCCGATTTTGCAGGTTTTCCTACTTACAAAGCATGTAGAGGTCTGTAATTTTTTATCATAGGTAACTTCAACTGTGAGAGACTGAATCTAAAATCCAGAAAATCACATTGTATGATTTTTAAGTAATTAATTTGCATTTTATTTCATGACATAAGTATTTGATATATCAGAAAAGCAGAACTTAATATTTGGTACAGAAACCTTTGTTTGCAATTACAGAGATCATACGTTTCCTGTAGTTCTTTACCAGGTTTGCACACACTGCAGCAGGGATTTTGGCCCACTCCTCCATACAGACCTTCTCCAGATCCTTCAGGTTTCGMGGCTGTCGCTGGGCAATACGGACTTTCAGCTCCCTCCAAAGATTTTCTATTGGGTTCAGGTCTGGAGACTGGCTAGGCCACTCCAGGACTTTGAGATGCTTCTTACGGAGCCACTCCTTAGTTGCCCTGGCTGTGTGTTTCGGGTCGTTGTCATGCTGGAAGACCCAGCCACGACCCATCATCATTGCTCTTACTGAGGGAAGGAGGTTGTTGGCCAAGATCTCACGATACATGGCCCCATCCATCCTCCCCTCCATACGGTGCAGTTGTCCTGTCCCCTTTGCAGAAAAGCATCCCCGAAGAATGATGTTTCCACCTCCATGCTTCACGGTTGGGATGGTGTTCTTGGGGTTGTACTCATCCTTCTTCTTCCTCCAAACACGGCGATTGGAGTTTAGACCAAAAAGCTCTATTTTTGTCTCATCAGACTACATGACCTTCTCCCATTCCTCCTCTTTAGATTCCGTCTCTCACAGTTGAAGTGTACCTATGAAAGAAATTACAGACCTCTACATGCTTTGTAAGTAGGAAAACCTGCGAAATCGGCAGTGTATCAAATACTTGTTCTCCCCACTGTAGATATATATTATATACACACTGAACAAAAATACACTATATATACAAAAGTATGTGCATCGTTGCTGACAGGTGTATAACATCAAGCATAAACCGCTATACAATCTCCATAGACAAACATTGGCAGTAGAATGGCCTTACTGAAGAACTTTGACTTTCAACGTGGCACTGTCATAGGATGCCACCTTTCCAACAAGTCAGTTCGTCAAAGTTCTACCCTGCTAGAGCTGCCTCGGTCAACTGTAAGTGCTGTTATTCTGAAATGGGAACTTCTAAGTGCAACAACGACTCAGCCACTAAGTGGTAGTTCACACAAGCTCACAGAACGGGACCGCCGAGTGCTGAAGTGCGCAGCACGTAAAAAATAATCTGTCGTCGGTGAGAATTCTACTTGCCCGAATGCATAGTGCCAACTGTAAAGTTTGGTGGAGGAGGAAAAATGTTCATGGTTTGGTCTAGGCCCCTTAGTTGCAGTGAAGAGAAGTCTTAATGCTACACCATACAATGACATTCTAGACAAATCTGTGCTTCCAACTTTGTGGCAACAGTTTGCGGAAGACCCTTTCCTGTTTCAGCATGACAATGCCCCCGTGCATAAAGCGAGGTCCGTAAAGAAATGGTTTGTCGAGATCGGTGTGGAAGAACTTGACTGGCCTGCACAGAGCCCTGACCTCAACCCCCTCGAACACCTTTGGGATGAATTGGAATGCAGACTGCGAGCCATGCCTAATCACCCAACATCATCCACAAGACCTCACTAATGCTCTTGTGGCTGAATGGAAGCAAGTCCCAGCAGCAATGTTCCAACATTTAGTGGAAAGCCTTCCCAGAAGAGTGGAGGCTGTTGTAGCAGCAAAGGGGGGACCAACTCCATATTAATGCCCATGATTTTGGAATGAGATGTTTGATGAGCAGATGTCCACATATACAGTGCATTCAGAAAGTATTTAGACCCATTGACTTTTTCCACATTTTGGAACGTTACAGCCTTATTCTAAAATGGATTAAAACAATTGTTTCCCTCATCAATCTACACAACCACCCAATTTATTCAAAATAAAAACTGGAAATATCTCATTTACATAAGTATTCAGACCCTTTACTCAGTACTTTGAAGCACCTTTGGCAGTGATTACATCCTCACGTCTTCTTGGGTATGACACTACAAGCTTGGCACACCTGTATTTGGGGAGTTTCTCCCATTCCTCTTTGCAGAGCCTCTCAAGCTCTGTCAGGTTGGATGGGGAGCGTCGCTACACAGCTATTTTCAGGTCCAAAAAGTGCTGTAATTTCTTAACAGTTCATCCGATATGGATGAAAATATCCTCAAGTGAAAGCTGACAGTCTGCACTTTAACCGTATAGTCATTTGTATCATTTCAAATCCAAAGTGCTGGAGTATAGAGCCAAAATAAGAAAACATGCTTCACTGTCCCAGTAATTACGGAGGGCGCTGTATATACAGTACCAAGAATTAAGATCTGATCATTTGAACAAGACATTAACCCCATGTGTCCAAAGGCTAAATATAGTACAATATCAAAACATCATATTGGAGACAAATGCTTTGGCCGGTAGAAAATGTCCATCAGTAAGCTCAGAGAACAAGTGTACCAAAGGAAATTGTACATTTCCGTTATGGACATGAATGGTTTCAATCTGATTGGGTTTATGAGTAATAAACCAGTATCAGACATGTTTTTCTTTGGCATTACATTCATTGAGGATGCATGATCCTCCTCAGTCAGGGTTTTGAACCGCCAATAGAATGCTTTCTCTCTGCACTTTCAAATCCCTATTTGGCCCAGTAAAGGAAATGCACATGTACTGATGTTACTCTCTATGCATTGCAAGTTGTTCATATTTACAGTACACTGCCTAGTATTACAGGAACAGAACACTATTATAAATTGCTCACATATTTTCCTTGTTCTGTAGGGAACCACACAAGGGGTAGGTCTTATGGTTTGACACAGACTACCTTAGTGTTTAGACAACTATTTAACAATGCCTATTCTCCATGGTTTTGGAGTATTAGAGAAGAAACCAATTAAAATCTACTCCTATTAGTAATGTTGAGGCAAATGGTGCCGTTGAATTTAGTCACACTCTGTTCAGACCGATGTGTGTAGTGGTTGTCAGACTTGGCTAGAGTAGTCATTTGAGTTGTCATCTTCAATGTCTTCCATCCTTGGGCACTCTTCATGAACCTTTGCTGGTAACAAGTGAAACGGCACACAGTGTTGTGTGCAGCGGGATTGAATTCAATGTGCGGCCATCACAAAAAAGGCTTGCATTTCCTTCTACTACTAACAGCCTTGATACGTTAGAATATTTCTTTACTGTGCTTTCCGAGTGGTTAAAATGCAACAGTGCAACATGCAACAGTCACAGTAGCAGCTTTGTTGGGATGTATTGCTCAACCTTATTATATCTGCTATTGCTGCTTCTCTTTTATGTTTACTTCTCCTTTCTTACGTTGAACAGAAGAGAACCCCAGTCTGCATGGGGCCAGACTAAGCAACAAGGCCAGGGTCTCATTCAACATAAGAGAGGGAGGATTTTGGAGAGAGTGCAGAGGGTGTGAGGAGATGGCAGAGAACAGTGGAGGAGAGGAGAGGGTGTGAGGAGATGGTAGAGGAGAGGGTGTGAGGAGATGGCAGAGAACAGGAGAGGAGAGGGTGTGAGGAGATGGTAGAGAACAGTAGAGGATAGGAGAGGGTGTGAGGAGATGGTAGAGGAGAGGAGAGGGTGTGAGGAGATGGTAGATGAAGGGTGTGAGGAGATGGCAGAACAGTAGAGGATAGGGAGGGGTGTGAGGAGATGGTAGAGGAGAGGCTGTGAGGAGATGGCAGAGAACAGTAGAGGAGATGGTAGAGGAGAGGGTGTGAGGAGATGGTAGAGAACAGGGTGAGAGGAGAGGGTGTGAGGAGATGGCAGAGAACAGTAGAGGAGAGGAGAGGCTGTGAGGAGATGGTAGAGAACAGGAGAGGGCGTGAGGAGAGGGCGTGAGGAGATGGCAGAGGAGATGGCAGAGAAACAGTCTCTGTTTTATGCAATCCCAGGGTGGCACCACTCCATCCAATCAGAGAGCAGTCAGGAAGTGGTCTCATGTAAAACCAATGTTTTTGTTTGAACCACAGAAAAAGTGAAGCGCTAAATGAGTGTTAGTGATCACTGCTGACAGGAGGACTGGTTCAATCGGAGGCCTGCAACATTTTCTACTCACCGCCTCAGAGATGCGTACACTACATGACCAAAAGTATGTGGACACCTGCTTGTTGAACATCTCCTTCCAAAATCATGGGCATTAATATGGAGTTGGTCCCCCTTTTGCTTCAACAGCCTTCAATCTTCTGGGAAGATTTTCCACTAGATGTTGGAAAATTAATGTGAGGACTTGCGTCCATTCAGCCACGAGCATTAGTGATGTTGGGCACTGATGTTGGGTGATTAGGCCTGGCTCGCAGTCAGCATTCCAATTCATCCCAAAGGTGTTCAATGGGGTTGAGGTCAGGGCTCTGTGCAGGTCAGTCAAGTTCTTCCACACCGATCTCGATAAACCATTTCTGTATGGAACTCCTTGTGCATGGGGGCATGCTGAAACAGGAAAGGGCCTTCCCCAAACCATTGCCACAAAGTTGGAAGCACAGAATCGTCTGGAATGTCATTGTATACTATAGCGATAAGATTTCCCTTCACTGGAACTAAGGGGCCTAGCCCGAACCATGAAAAACAGCCCCCGGCCATTATTCCACCTCCACCAAACTTTACAGTTGGCACTATGCATTGGGGCAGGTAGCGTTCTCCTGGTATCCACCAAACCCAGATTCGTCCGAAGGACTGCCAGATGGTGAAGTGTGATTCATCACTCCAGAGAACGCATTTCCACTGCTCCAGAGTCCAGCTGACGCTTGGCATTGCGCATGGTAAACTTAGGCTTGTGTGCGGCTGTTCGGCTATGAAAACCCATTTCATGAAGCTCCCGACGAACAGTTCTTGTGCTGACATTGCTTCCAATGTCAGCTACGCGCTTCGGCACTCGGCGGTCCTGTTCTGTGACTTTGTATGGCCTACCACTTCGCGGCTGAACCATTGTTGCTCCTAGACGTTTCCACTTCACCATAACAGCACTTACAGTTGACGGAGGCAGTTCTAGCAGGGCAGAAATCTGACGAACTGACTTGTTGGAAAGGTGGCATCCTATGACGGAGCTAGGTTGAAAGTCACTGAGCTTCTCAGTAAATCTATTCTGCTACCAATTTTTCTCTATGGAGATTTTATACACCTATCAGCAACCGGTGTGGCTGAAATAGTCCACTAATTTGAAGGAGTGTCCACATACTTTTGTATAAATAGTGTTCAGGCAATTGGGTCTTTGTTCAGACCAACATTAGCCTGAATGTGCACTGTTGGGTGGATAACATAACATTCTAGGACATTGGCTAACAGTCATATGTTTGCTTATGCACATTGTTACGAGTGTATGTAAATGAATTACTAAGTCAAGATAATGGGATTTTCCATAGCGTATACTGTATGCGCTAAACTAGAAAACAGTGAAGCATATTCAGGACGCGCACACTCATGTCTCTGTGGAGAGAAATTTAGATTTTTGCAATTTGAAGCATTTGTCTAATTCTAGATAACAATGAAACGTATTGTCAAGCCTTGAATTACAGGAATCAAAATAACCTTTAAAATAGAATATATACTTTATTGTCCATTTTGGACAGTTTAATGACGGTTGATTGTTGTTTTATATGATTTGACATGAGCTGTTTTTATTAGATGGCTGTTATAGCTAGTGATATCCCATACTGTGTATTGAATTAAATAACAATCATGTTTCTCATGGTTGGAATCATTTAACAATATTTGTGCGACTGCATGCATGGTTAGCCGGCTGTGGTGTAAGGGTGTGTTTGTGTCACACTGTGTGAAACTGGGCTATAATAAGCAGACCTGGTGATATCCTACCTTACATGTTATGTATATCCACTTTAAGACATCGTGTGCTGCTACTAGTAAAACTGCAAAATAGACGTGATCCACACACCATCATGAATGAAACACTCGTCCTCACGCTCACAGGTGCACTTAGGTGACTCGTTATTCTGCATTCATAAATCCATCACGGTCCGTGATGTTCATAAGCTTAGCCACAGATACAGACACAGTCAGTCCATTTAGGAGCGCAGGGAAGGACTGAGAAGAATACTTTCCCCATGTACATTTCTTCAGTGGCGAGTGGTCAGGATGTACAGTGTTTTGCTCAAGAGGCCAGATATATTTTTCGCGGTCATGTTGGTTGATTATTTGGTGAAGGAAGGTTCAGGAAACACTTTCAACAATGAATACCTAATTAACATTGCATTAAAGAAGATTAGGGTGCTATGCTATGAGAATGTGAGAGCAACAACAATTATTGTTTTATCTTGCATAAATTCAATTAGAAGGTGTAATGAGGGTCATTTTGTTCAGCCCATACTTCTTGGTTACATACTGGGGTGTTGTGACTAGAAGGAAGGGGAGGAAGCCAAACAGGAAGTGAAAAAAGAGAGTGAAAGTGGGGTTCATGTACAGTTAGTTGCACAGACACACCCAGCATCAGACTAAACACGTTCACTTCCACTATAAAAACACAACAACAGACTTCAACCAGATGTAAACTACTCAGGATAACACCTAACTCTCAAAGGCCTTCTGACTTCAGATCCTGGAATGGCTCTTTGATGTTGTCAGCACAATGCCTCGATAATAAAGGGGGCTGTGCTTTTTACTGGTTGGCTCTCCTCTGGTCTTTCTCACTTAAACACCCAAGCCCTCCGAGACCGGCCCTTCCATACAATAGTTGGATTTTCAAATACACCCAAAGGAAGAATAAACAAACGTTTGAAGATGGCTGTAGCTTAGCAGCGTTACATGTTATAACTGCTACGCAGGCAGTCCCCTTGTACCCTAACAGCAGTGCAGTGTGTCACAGCGAGGGGGTTGGAGCCAGTAATCTGCGGCGCTCATGCAGCAGATAAACGTTTTTTTGCTCGTGACCTCATCATTGCCTCCCGCTCACTCTCTCCTCATGACAGACATGGCGCCTGGATACGCACCGTCCAAGGCGGTCATGTACCCGTCATGGAGGCAGGGGTACGGGGTAAGAGTCTAGGTAAGGGGCATGATTGCTCATGCTCACTGGTGAACTGCGGCTGTGCTGGTACTAAGAAAAGGCGCCTTTTGGAAACAAAACCCTTGGGGGCCAGCGACCTCGACCCGCCGGTCAGAAACACACACTGTGCAGCGCAGGGAGGAGGGGGGGAGGGGGGGAGACGGGAGAGATAATGTGTATGAAATACAGCTAGCACTCGTCTTTTATCGCTGTCTCTTGCTGCTCTGACTGCAGAAGCAGTTAATTCACGTCTCCCCACAGAAACAAAGGTACTGACAGGTAGCTATATGATAGGTCATTAAATACATGCTATTCCTAAGTAACGGCGGGAAGCAACATCTATAGGCTGAGCTAATTCTCACAGTGGGAAAATCACATTCAGAGACGGAGAACCTTGATGTCTCCAGTCAATTCCCAGCACTTGTGACTGTCAGACCATTGAAAATGGAAACTGCATTTGAATCGAATGACTGAGCATATGATTATGCTATTGGTTTGAGTACTCAAATGTAAAATGTAAGTACATTATGAAGTCATTGCCTTGTACATGAGGAATAAGTTTCTAACCACTTGTTTTTAAACATCAGCAAAATGAACATAACTTTGTTGCCTGTTAATGTCTTCTCTCTCCCAGCTCTGAAAGTCCAGCTGCCTTCCACGAAAGAGACGCAGTTTAGAGCGAGCGCGGGGTGAGTTTTCTCTTTCGTACAGTCCCTCCTCTTTGGTGGTGTCCCGTCAATGAACACTTCTTAACTGACCTCAATGGTGAAAGCTGGTTAAAAGTGAATCATTTCTCCCCTTCTTTCCTCTTTTCTCTTCTTTCTCCACTCTCGCCAGACTGAAACTCACCTAAAGGAAAGATCGAAGTCGGCGCAGAGGTCGGAGCTGGTCGAATGCACGATCTGGAGGGTGAGATTTCTCAGACAGCGTCCCCCTCCTGAGCCACATGAGTGCTGCACCTGAAAAATGTAGGCTAAAAATAATTCCACAATGTTTGCTCTTCCATTCCATTAGCGGATATTGAGTGCCTATAACTGGAGTCTGTGCTGTTGGCTTGTACCTTCGTCTGCAATCATTTACATAAGCATTGGACATTGAAACTCAACTTGATTTCTGTTCCCTGATAAAGATCACGTGCCTGATGGTTGTTGATGCTAAACCGCTCGTGCTGGCTGTGGTGTTCAAGCAGACGTCGTGGAACCCTCCTTCAGGCGCAAAAACTGCAGCGAAGAGGCCCGTCTGGCTGACGACCTCAACGAACAAGATCCACGACCGGCCCATGGAGCTCATTCCACAAGACATCCTGCTGTAAGCAGCAGCATAAACCAGGCCCATCATAGGAACTAAAGCAGCAGATTAAGCAGGCCATCATAGTAACTAACCGGCAGCATCAAGCAGGCCATCATAGGTAACTAAGCGCAGCATCAAGTAAGCGCCATCATATTAACACTAAAAGACGAGCGCAGCATCAACAGCACACTAGTAACTAAAGCAGCAGCTCAACAGACCAGTACCAAACTCCATATTATGTAAGCACATAGCAAATGAGCTCTCAAGTTAGATCACAAGTCATTATCCTCCGTTTCTATTTCAACAGCATCAAACAGGTTTTTGTAAGAGAGCTCCACCATTCGGAAGCCCATTGTTTCAATTGCAACGAGTTCACATAATATTTCTACATAGAGTCGGAGTGTAAACATCTGACTGAATAAGCAAAAATAGTCCACCAGTGAAAACTCTATATGGTCATAGAGAAAGTGACTGATACAATCTCATATGAATCTGCTCACATCGGACCCAGTCACACGTCATATAAAATGCTGTGCTCTGCTGGGTGTCTCAGTTGTGTGTGTATGTCAGTGCATCTCGGAAATTATTCCAGACCCCTTTGACATTTTCGTTATTTACAGCTAAAATCGTTCCAATTGTTTTCCCCCCCTCAATCAATCTACCCACAATACCAACCATATGACAAAAATAAACAGGTTTTTAGAAATGTTTGCTAATTTATTAAAAATAAACTGCAATATCACATTTATATAAGTATTCAGACCCTTTGCTCAGTACTTTGTTGAAGCACCCTTGGCAGTGATTACAGCTTCAAGTCTTCTTGGGTAGGACACTACAAACTTGGCACTCCTGTATTTGGGGAGTTTCTCCCATTTCTTCTCTGCAGATCCTCTTAAGCTCTGTCAGGTTGGATGGGGAGCATTGCTGCACAGCTAATTTCAGGTCTCTCCAGAGATGTTCGATCGGGTTCAAGTCCAGGCTCTGGCTGGGCCGCTGAAGGACATTCAGAGACTTACCCCGAAGCCACTCCTGCGTTGTCTTGGCTGTGTGCTTAGGTCGTTGTCCTGTTGGAAGGTGAACCTTCGCCCCAGTCTGAGGTTCTGAGCGCTCTGGAGCAGGTTTTCATCAAGGATCTCTCTGTGCTTTGCTCCGTTCATCTTAACCTAAATTCTGACTAGTCTCCCAATCCCTGCCGCTGAAAAACATCCCAACAGCATGATACTGCCACCACCATGCTTCACCTTAGGGATGGTGCCAGGTTTCTTCCAGACAGGACGCTTGGCATTCAGGCCAAAGAGTTCAATCTTGGTTTCATCAGACCAGAGAACCTTGTTTTTCATGGTCTGAGAGTCTTTGGGTACCTTTTGTCAAACTCCAATTGGGCTGTCATGTGCCTTTTACTGAGGAGTGGCTTCTGTCTGGCCACTCTACCATAAAGGCCTGATTGGTGGAGTGCTGCGGAGATGGTTGTCCTTCTGGAAAGTTATCCCATCTCCACAGAGGAACTCTGGAGCTCTGTCAGAGTAACTATTGGGTACTTGGTCACCTCCCTGACCAAGGCCCTTCTCCCCGATTTGGCTGGGCGGCCAGCTATAGGAAGAGTCTTGGTGATTCCAAACTTTTTCCGTTTAAGAGTGATGGAGGCCACTGTGTTTTTAGGGACCAGAAATATTTTGGCACCCTTCCCCAGATCTGTGAATCGACACAATCCTGTCTCTGAGTTTTACGGACAATTCCTTCGACCTCATGCCTTGGTTTTTCCTTATATAGACAGGTGTGTGCCTTTCCAAATCATGTCCAATCAATTGAATATACCACAGATGGACTACAATCAAGTTGTAGAAACATCTCAAGGATGATCAGTGGAAACAGGATGCACCTGAGCTCAATTTCGAGTCTCATAGCAAAGGGTCTGAATACTTAAACAGAAATACCTTATTACATAAGTTTAATACATTTGCAAACATTTCTAAAAAAGTGTTCTTGCTTTGTCATTATGGGGTATTGTGTGTACATTGCTGAGATTTAAAATAAAATGTAATCATTTTTAGAATTTTAGAATAATGCTGTAACGTAACAAAATGTGGAAAAAGTCAAGCGTCTAAGTACTTTTCGAATACGCTGTGAATGCACTGTATGTGTGTTAAAACGTGAGAACCTCTGCTTGTCCCTCCTGGCCATTTCCTCCTCCAGCCAAAATAAGCATATTGATCTTCAAGTTGGCATTCTTTCACCATGCCCATCTAGAAGGGCTTTGCCTGCCTTCAGATGCTTCGAAGCTGCTGCCAAGCATGGAGATATCATTGTTAACCTTAGATAGGTATTTACACACATACCGTAAATTCATGACTGTCTGATGAGCAGGGGCCAACCTCATTGCCCACCTCCCCACTGCGGGCCCCTCATGGGCGCAAATTATATTAATCATACTAATGTTTGTTCGCATTTGTGCATTGACGGGTTCACAGAAACATGTTGATTTCAATTTCACACAACACTATAAAATGTGAGTGTCAGTTTGTGTGTGTGGGTGTGTGGTTGTGTTTGTGCACGCATCAAGACATGACTTGGCACAGTTGGTTGGATTATATGTAAAGGAAATGTATTGCCACACCAGAGTTCACATAACAGGTAGTCTCTACTGTGCTGTTAAACCGTGAGATAAATGAGATGATGGAAACTGCATTGATTGCTGTGAAGATGAATGTAAACATGTCTGAGCGTCAGGTTCCAGCATGGTTCAATCTCAGGGGATTTCCCCGGCTGTCGCTGGCTCTTAATAACAACAATCAAATTACAGGCAGTCATATCCACACAGAGAACAGGGACATGACCTCAACCTGTGCTGCTTTCCACACTCTCCGCCACACACACACACACGGCGGTGCAAAGGGGAAGCCATCACATGATTGGTTCAGGAAGAGAATGAATCAAACCCCATATTGGTTATTCATCATCTCCCACTGATGGGAAATTAATAGCCAACGGTGCTCACTGAGCGCTCCAACTGCTTGCTGTCTGTAAATAAAAGATCCATAATAGTCTTTATCAAAGGCGTGGGGATGTACCAGCCATTTACAATGTGATGATAAAGCCCTGGGCCCAGCAGGCCTCCACCTCCTCCTGCTGCCACTGCAGGAACCTCTGTTGATGCTGACTGACTGACTGGCTGCTGAGAGGAATGATGGCATGGCTAATGTTGACACACAGCCTGGCTTTTTATTTTTTACATGGCTCTCTCACACTACATCACAACAACGATGACTGAACTGTCACTGGTGGCTCATTATTCTACTTTCTCTAACTGTTTATCTCCCTATTCTTTCCCTCTTCTCTCTTTTCACTCTTTTGTTCTGTCTTCTCTTTCTCTCCCTCAGAGACGGACTTCCCCAAGGTTGCTGGGGAGATATCCTCCTTTGATGAGGACAGTAATGATACTCTCTCTCCTGATCAGCCCATTGGTCAGGAGTCTCCACTGGGCCACGGCCCTCTGCCCTCTCCCCCTGACGCCCTAGCTTGCAACAGCACCCCCACACAGTTTCTCACTCAGGTTCCTCCGCCACCCCCTCCTCTTCCTCCCTTCTATGGGCCCTGCCAACCAGTGAAGTTGAYCAATGGGACAGCAGTTCTGAGAACCYCCCCTGCACTGATCAAGGTTAGTGGCAGCTGTCACGGCTAATTATGAGTATTGTACCAAAGCCCATTGTATTTGTATTATTWGTTTAGCATTYCTTCTGTTYTTAACAGTAGACTAGTCRAGTGTTTAATCCACTACGTCTCAATGATCTTTCCCCCTGCAGTCRCAGCCAAAGCCCACCTCAGAGCGCCCCCRTCAGCGATCCAAGAAGCCCAAGGACAACAAGCCCAAGGTGAGGAAGCTGAAGTACCACCAGTACATCCCCCCGGACCAGAAGGCCGACCACGAGCCGCCCCCTCAGCTGGACTCCACCTACGCCAAGATCCTCCACCAGCAGCAGCTCTTCCTCCAGCTGCAGATCCTCAACCAGCAGCAGCAGCACTACAACTACCACACCATCCTTCCTGCACCGCCCAAGTGAGTGAGTGTGTGTTTGCGRGTGTGTGTATACAACTGRTTCACATACCCATCAACTWCAMCCTGTATCCTATCCTATCATCGTTTTGACTCWRGTTWTTTTCTCTCCAGACCACTAACAGATCAACCACCTCCCACCAATGGCCCCTCTCCTTCTCCGGCCMTYCCCGCCCCCTCGACATCCTCCTKCAGTCAAAGTGCACCYAGCCYGCAGAATGTCACACATGTGGGAGGGGCCACASCAGGTTGTTTGCCTCCTAACCTGGACGACCTGAAGGTCAGTAAAAGCCGTTGCATTTATKAAYAGTTGACTGTGTTMACAAAACCAACTGTGTGTCTAAACATTTCACATTCTGACACCTTCTTTTGTCCTCCAGGTGGCTGAACTGAAGCATGAGCTCAAACTGCGGAGCTTGCCTGTYTCAGGCACCAAGAATGACCTCATCGAGCGGTTGAGGAACTACCAGGCTCAGCAGAACAGTCGTGGTGGTGGTAGTGCAACAACTACAACAGCAGGGGGTGCCACAGTGTCTGGGGCTGGAGCTCCCAAAACCAACCACCCAACACAACAACAACAAAAACAACTACTACTACTACAACAGCAGCAACAGCAACTTTCCCAACACCAGGCCCTGTCCTCTGTGGTCCACCAATCAGGAGATGCAGGTGTGGTAACCTTGGCAACCTTCCCGTTCATGACCACTGCTCCACAGCAGATCATGCACTTTGGCAGCACTAGCTCCTCCCCGCCTGTCTCTCCTGCCCCCTCGGAACGCTCGCTAGCTGGGATGAGTCCAGATGAGACGAGCTGTAATGGAGACGCATTTGGGGAGATGGTAAGTCTCCTTTCTATATCAGATGTGTCCTTACTTTAAAAAATATATATATGTTTTTATAGTGCCCAGATATCAGGTTTTATGGTTTGAATCTTGAGAGACTACTTTTCTCTTTCCAAATAGGTAAGCTCTCCCCTCACCCAGCTAAGCCTCCATCCCTCCCCACAGCACCGTGGCACTATCAAAGAGGAGTTGAGTGGCTCGGCCCCAACAGCCTGCCAGTTCTCCATAGCTGCTCTGCAGAAACGCCTGCAAGTAGCACCCCCGTCTGTGAACAAGGACCAGATGCTGCAGGAGAAGGACAAGCAGATCGAGGAGCTGACGTGCATGCTAAGGCAGAAACAGCGGCTGGTGGAGACCCTGCGCGTCCAGCTGGAACAGGGCAAGAGAGGGGGCCGGGACGCCCCCCCAGAAACCCTGGGCCTTGTCAGGGTGAAGGAAGAGCCCCCAGACATCCCCAGCATCCCCTCCACATTTTGCCCCATTGCCCGCTCCCCGACCCCTTCCCAGTGCCACATGGAGGTCACCAAGATGACCATCAAGCAGGAGGTCGGGGATGTGGAAGAGGCCGTSGAGCCGTCCTTGGAAGCCCCACCTCAGCAGGTGCAGCTGGAGCAGATCCAGGCACAGCAGCGGTCGCAGCTGGAGCAGCTGAAGGTGCAGCAGACGCAGCAGATCAACGCGCTGCAGCTGGCACAGCAGCAGGCCRTGCAGCAGCTGCTCCTACAGCAGAACCAGCAGAATKTGCAGAAACACCGCTCACAGCAGAGGAAGAAGAAYTCCCACAAGCAACAGCTCAAGCAGCAGCAGCAACAGCTACTGTCCCAACAACAACAGCAGATACAATCAAAGAACCAACAGCTGTTACAGTCAAAGCATCAACAACAGCAGATATTGCAGGCACAACAACAACAACAGCAGTTGAAGTCACAACAGGTCAGTGGCAGTCAAAACAACTCAACGGCTAGTCACAACAAGAGCTGCAGACAGTGACAGCAAAACAAATGTGATCCCAGTCAAAATAGTCAGTGTGTCACCTTGTGTTTGTCTTTCGCTGACTAATGCCTTTGGTCTCTTCCAGGTGTCTCAGATGTTCCTCAATCAGCAGTCGCGCTCCACCACTTCCTTCCCCTTGGATCTCAAGACACACTCCACACCTACCCTGGTGACAGACAGCAACGGCAACCATTTCCTCATCGCACTAACCAATCACTGTGCCGAGAGCCAAGGGAGTGAAACGCCACAAGGCACTCCACAGGGAAAAGCAACCAATCACATCATACTGCAGGTAAACATTTAAATCCCTCTTTCACTCAAACCTAATGTTTTTGTTTAGGGACTCCTTGTGCTGCTTACTTTTCTTCTCACGCTATTTCTCTCCTTGGTCTCTACCAGAGACTGCAGTCAACTCCCACCAAGCTGCCCAGCCAATCCCCTCTTCAGTTGTCCAGCAGTGACACCCAATCAAAACCGAAAACTCAACCAGGCCTTGTGAAACAGCCAACCAGAAAGGTAAGGGAACGTTTCTAAAAGCCTGATATGTAGGATGTCCATTGAACAGCGGTCAATGGAGCCTCAATTTTGGTGGTGACTGGCTTGTTGATAATGTCCCATTAAGTGAATAAAATGTAAAATGTAAATGTAAGTGAGAGAGTCATTCGGAAACGCCTCGGTGACTCCAATAATCGTCTGTTATGTGAATTAATGATGTAAACCCTGTAATACGCTGACAGCATCCTTGATATATAAGAGCTGATAACTAATGTAATGTAATAGTGATTATTATTCTGGTAATTACTGTAATGATATTCCTCATCTTTGTGATTTATGTTTTAAACTCAGAATGAAGCTTTCAGCTCATTTGCATCTCAGCTCATTAAGATTTATCTCCCATTTTGCTTAGGGACAGAAGGCGGGGCTGCAGGTGTCAACCAATCACTCCCCAGGGGTCGCTCTCTCCTTCTCTGCCCCGCCCAATCTCCAGCCTTTCTTCCCCAATGATGATGACTCCCCTTCTGAAAAAGACACCTCCCCCTCTCCTCCAGCTCAAACTGTAATTGTGAACTTGTTAAAACCTGTACTGTAGTTGCAGTTCTTTAAAGGGACAAGTTAATAGTATACATTTTTAAGACATGAGAACATTGTTCTATTTCCATCAGGAGGATTTGAGTCCAGGTCTTGACCATGAACCCCTGTTCAGCCCTCCTTCTCCCAAACAGACGCCCTCCCCTAACCCACCGGATGACAAGGTAACCCACGCCGCCTGGCTGTTTCTATGTTTGTGTCTCAGAGGTCTCATTATGGACAACCATGCCAAGACTCTTGCTCTTCTGTATTCACCTCTCAACTCATTGGCTGTGTCAGGACTTACTATTCTCCCTGTGTCTTGCTCCCAGGATAATGGATCCACCCAGCATATGGACGACCTCTTCGACATCCTGATTCAAACAGGAGGTGAGTGTTGAATGCCGATAGAGAAGGAGAGCTCCTCCTGGTTTCCTGATTCAATATTTGTCTCCTACTGGTTGACATTTCTTCTCTCTCCTCCTCTCCCAGAAATCTCAGCCACCTTCAAACCAGCGCCCGACCCTTCCCTGGCGCGACTGCGCCCCAACACCCCTTCCCCTTCCCACTCTCAGGCCCCCTCCCCTCTCCAGCTGCAGCTCCACTTCTCGCCCCCCACCCCTCCCGAACCCGAGACCCCCCAGCCAGGCCCAGGGGAGGAGGAGGAGCTGCAGGCGCCGGCCACCGTTGATCAGGACGTAAGCAACACAGGAAGTGGACGTCTGGAGGACTTCTTGGAGAGCACCACGGGCAAACCCCTCCTGGGGGTGGAGCCTGGCGGGCCCCTGACCCTGATTGACGACCTTCACAGTCAAATGCTAAGCACCCCCAGCATCCTGGACCACACATCCTCGCCCATGGACACCTATGAGCTGTCGGGCTACACGGTCAACCCCCCTGGCCTGGACTTCGGAGACCATGCCCTGGACAGCATGGATTGGCTGGATATCACCATGGGAGGGGCGAGCAACGAGATTGCAGGGCTCGCCCCACTGGGTCCCCTGGGCCCCCACACGCCCCCCAGCGTCTTCTCAGCGGACTTTCTGGACAGTTCAGACCTGCAGCTCCACTGGGACTCCTGCTTATAGCCCTGGACCGTCTTATTGTCATCCACACGGATAGATGCTGATGTTACGTTGTCAACTCTTTCTCTCTTTTCTCAACGCACGGTACAACGACTCAAAAACACACTGGCTCTACTGCACTCTGAACTCAGTCCCTCTTACTGACTAACACTTTGATAGATGTCTTATGTGTATACCCTTACGTTCTATAAGGCAGGCCCTCTTACACACGTAGCTTATACAGCAATACCTTTGTTAACAAACCCTGTGGACCGTAGTTGATGATGCTCCATCTGAGCCAGTCAGCAGCTTACCGTAGCTACCGATCTGGACTATTGTCTACGTTTATTATTGCCCTTAGTACTATTAGTAATACTATGGAGATATTGTAACAATGTTGAACCAGTAATGTGAGAACAAGACGATAATCACGTCTGTCTAGCAGCTTTAGGGTTAAAAAACCACAACCTACTTATTTTCATGAGAACTTTAGAGGAGATGATCAGGGAAGCCAAGGTGAAGGAGAATCAAGTAGCTATTTGTTAGCATGAATGCATGCAGGAGTCAGACCGTGGCTCCAGTGTAGCGGTCTGGTGACCGCAGCTCTGGCTGAGTAGGAGAACTGCAGGAGGAGCCTGGTACAGAGGAGAGACACACAGACGGTGATATTTGACTATAATGTATTTTTGCCCATAATATGGGGTGTATTTTGGAATATATTTGAAAATGCCAGGAAACATGATTTCGTGTTTTAGAACACGTGGTCTTACTCTCTTAGCTTTAATGATATTGCTCTAGAACATTATGACAGACGTGATAGGATTTTATATATTTGATAAAAATGAGAACCTGCTTTTTTTAACAGCGGTATTGCTGCTACGTAGTGTACTTGATCTCCCTTGGACGTAGGTTCATTTTCATAGACGCGCTGAACTATATGTCAGCCAGTACTGTAGCTACAGTAAGTTAGGGTTAAGAGATTGCAACGATGGGAATGTTTGTTTCATTTTAACCTATATAAGCAACTAAGTATGCAGAGATGACCTGTTTCGTGTATACTGTAGTCCACTCCATCAATTATAGTGATGCCTGCTGAACCAGGAGCTGCATTGGTGAATCACGAATGCTGTGTTATTATTTTGGGTGCCCCTTAACATCATGACTGTATTATTATTAATGTACTGTATCAGTACCTTTGCCAAACGTTTTATTAATAAAGTCCTCCCTATAAATTCTTGCTGTAATATACCAATTTAGACACTGAAAATGTATTATAATGCACAGTTATTTTTTTGACTTGACAGTGTTTTTCCATTTTAGGCAATGGAGCACTACGAAGTACACGATTTACTGTGACAAATTCTGTCAACAGTGTGAACTCTGTATCTGGAGTTAGAAAACCAATTTTTTTTTTTTATTGAGCCTTATTTTACTAGGCAAGTCAGTTAAGAACAAATTCTTATTTACAGTGACAGCCTTTCCCGGCCAAACCCGGACGACGCTGGGCCAATTGTGTGCCGCCCTATGGGACTCCCAATCACGGCCGGATGTGATACAGCCTGCATTTGCACGGCCTCAGACTCACACAACACTGCACCCACACACGTGCACATGCTCAATTTTGAGCATTGCTTGCTTGTTTGAATGTATTATCCTTTTCATGGTTTGTTGCATATCACCACAGACATACATTCAAGATATGCTTCTGTGGTGGGGGCGGACAGGCAGTTTCTGTCCAGTATATCCTCCTCTTTGACTTTGCCCTCATGGTGGCCTGACTGGTGCTGTTGAATGGAAAACCCTCCATGGTAGAGGGATTGTAGACCAGTCAGCCCCGATCTGCTGTATTAGGGATTCTGAAATGCTCCATTTTAAGTTGTCAACACTTGAGGGATTTGGGGATTGCTCTGGGGAGGGAAACTGGTTGGGCTTCTTCATGATTTGGACATTTTAATATGTATTTTCTTTTTTTTAGAAAAGTAATTGATTACATTTAAATTGGATAAATTGTGGTTTACAGCGTGGATGTTTGGGGGCCACAGCATGGAATGAGGGTTGGAGATGAACATTTTGAAAAAGCGGATACTGTGAAGTAATCATTTAGCACCAGAATCGCCCTAGAGCAGGTTTCTCCAACTGGTGGCCCATGTCCTGAATTTGGCCAGTGGGTGATTTTATTTGGCCCCCCAAATTTTCTGAGCAAAATATAATACAATATATAATTGTCTTGTTGGACATAAAAGACGAGCAAATCTGCTTCGTTATTTTAATTTTGGAAGTCTGTTCCAAAGAATTCCCATGCATAAGAGAGATACAGTATGTGTTCATATACAAATGTATGCAAGGTTTGAAATGATTACATCTGTTTTGTCATATATTTGTAAATATGTTCCAGCCCCCTGACCATCTACTCAATAAAAAATTGGTCTGCAGCTGAATCTAGTTGATGATCCCTGCCCTAGAATGACCAAACTACTGTATTACAACTAGCCCATAGATATAGACCCTGCTTTGCAACTGCCCACTTTCATGTGCTCACTTTTTTTATTTGTCTGTGTGTCTGCAGTATACTGACAAGCGAGGAACACAAATGTATATACAGTGGGGCAAAAAAGTATTAGTAGCCACCAATTGCTGCCAAGTTCTCCCACTTTATGAGAGAGGTTGAGAGAGGCCTGTAATTTTTCATTATAGGTAACACTTGACAGACTATATTGACAGACAAAATGAGGGGGAAAAAATCCCAGAAATCACATTGTTAGGATTTTTTTATGGAAATTTATTTGCCAACATTATGGGTGAAAATAAGTATTTGTAATAACAAGTTTTATATATACTTGTTATATACCCTTTGTTGCGCAATGACAGGAGGTCAAACGTTTTCTGTAAGTCTTCACAAGGTTTTTCACACACTGGT
Source organism: Salvelinus sp. IW2-2015 (assembly GCF_002910315.2). NCBI lineage: Eukaryota > Metazoa > Chordata > Actinopteri > Salmoniformes > Salmonidae > Salvelinus > Salvelinus sp. IW2-2015. Next base: position 5,302 of record NW_019943013.1, on the reverse strand, counting down.
TTGCTGGTAATTTTTGGCCCAGTTCCTCCATGCAGGATCTCCTCTAGAGCAGTGATTGTTTTGGGGGCTGCTTGCTGTGGACAAACACGGCACTTTCAAACTCCTCCAAAGATTTTCTATGGGGTTGAGATCTGGAGACTGGCTTAGGCCACTCCAGGAACCTGAAATGCTTCTTACAAGCCACTCCGTTTCGGTTGCCCCCGGCCCTCCCCCCCCCCCCCAGGGCGGTGTGTTGGATCATTGTCATGCTGAAAGACCAGCCACATTTCATCTTCAATGCCCTTGCTGATGAAGGAGGTTTTTCTCTCAAAATCTCACGATACATGGGCCCCATTTCATTCTTCTTTACACGGATCAGTCGTCCTGTCCCTTGTGCAGAAAAAACAGCCCCAAAGCAGGGGATGTTTTCCACCCCCATGCCTTCACGATAGGTATTGGTGTTCTTTTGGGATGGCAATCAGGCATTCTTTGTCCTCCAAACACGACGAGTTGAGTTTTTACCAAAAAAGTTATATTTTTGCTGGTTTCATCTGACCCTATGACATCTTCCCAATCTGTCTTCTGGAATCCATCCAAATGCTCTCTAGCAAACTTCAACGGGCCTGGACATGTACTGGCTTAAGCAGGGGGACACGTCTGGCCACTTGTAGGATTTGAGGTCCCTGGCGGCGTAGTTGTGTTACTGATGTTGGCTTTGTTACTTTGGGTTCCCAGCTCTCTGGCCAGGTCATTCATAGGTCACCCCCGCTGTGTTCTGGGATTTTTGCTCACCGTTTTGTGATCATTTTGACCCCACGGGGTGAGATCTTGCGTGGAGCCCCAGATCGAGGGAATTATCAGTGGTCTTGTCATTGTCTTCCATTTCCTAAAGAATTGCTCCCCACAGTTGATTTCTTCAAAACCCAAGCTGCTTACCTTATTGCAGATTCAGTTCTTCCCAGCCTTGTGTGCCAGGGTCTACAATTTTTGTTTCTTGGTGTCCTTTGACAGCTCTTTGTCTGGCCAAGTTGGGAGTTGGAGTGTGACTGTTTGAGCGTTTGTGGACGGGGTGTTTCTTTGTAATTGGCTGATAACAAGTTCCACAAACAGTGGCCATAAATATCAGGAGGTAACGAGAGGAGGACAGAGGAAGCCTCATTAAAGGAAGAAGTTACAGGTCTGGTGAGAGCCAGAAATCTTGCTTGTTTGGTAGGTGAACCAAAATACTTATTTTCCACCATAATTTGCGCAAAATAAATTCATTAAAAAAATCCTTTACATGGATTGGTCTAGAATGTTTTTTCTTCTCATTTTTGTCTGTCATAGGTTTGAAGTGTTACCGATGATGAAAATTTACAGGCCGTGCTCTCGTCTTTTTAAGTGGGAGAACTTGCACCAATTGGGGGGCTGACAATACTTTTTTTGCCCCACTGACAATTGGTCATTGGTTTTCCAACATGTTATGGTAGGATCACGATGGATCATTCTTTGTATACATTGTTTTATTAATGTTTTCTCAAACCTTACAGGACTCAGTCACAGCAGACCATCGTCCTCTTCCCTGTACCTCTTCAATGAAGATCCAAGGGGCTTCTGGACACTGGTCAAAATCTGAAACTCTTTCAATAAAGCAGTTTAATATCCCCCCCCCCCCCCCCAAACGTTTTTTAAGGAACCGCATTTAAACGATTCTTTGAAAGCACTCTAGTTCTCCTCTAGCCCCTCCATATTGTCCCTTTCGTTTAATTAAACAATCTTGGGAACCCCAATGAATTTTGCTTGCCCACATTAGCAAAGGTTAATCTGGTTTTAAGCTTTTATTTTCTCAGTGAAGAAGGTCCCGTTCGTTTCCAGTTTCCTCTTTGCTACTTTATTCCTGACTGTAAATTTAAAAATGCAAACAATATGTGTGCAGGTCTTGGATTACTGGAGGTTAAGGTACTTTATTTTTCTGCCAACTAATTGAAAACGTCACTCGGAGACCCCCCGCCGCCCCATCAACCACATTGCCCCCTCCCATCCGCTTAAGTTGTCCGGATGCTGTCCAATCGCAATGAATTCCTCTGCATTTTAATTCATTTTTCTCACTGAAATAGTCCATCAGGTTTTATGGGCTGTCCATCCCCACCACTGACACCCATCACAGATCACCCCTCTTAAACCATACATATTGATTAGGTGTCACTAGTGTTTTATTGAAGTGGTGGGTTGCTACCTGCCTTGTTGGGGATTGAAGCAATCGCTTGGGAAATTAATTTGACAAATGACAATCCTCCGTTGGACATTATTGGGATAAAAGGAGTCCTGTAGAGGGTAGTAGAGCTGCAAATTGATGTTGATGATGGAAGTACAGTACAGGACTGTTGGCAAGAGAACCAAATCCTTTTTTCTTTCCTGCATTGCCTCTTCTGGCCCAACAGGTGTGATGTGACCTTCAAGTAAAGGGTGCCTAATTTCCTTCCAAATGGGAGAATAGCAATTGCAGGTGGACTATGCAGCTCTTCAGGATGTGCTCAAATTTAATTTGAGTTTATGAAACGGTGGATGGGAAGATCGATGGAGAGCCCATGCAGTCGAATGTACTGAGGTCGCTGTCGATGCCCCTCTGCAGACAGACGGGTGTCCAGCCGTCCACAAACACCATACGGCACGAGTGACTGACCATTACAGAAAACCACCACATTCACTTCAGGCGCACGGCGCCTGCCATATGTCAGTTGCTTACCCGTGTCTTGCTCTTATCTATTTCTCTTTGTCCTCCGTTTTTTCCATCCACACACTTCACCTCTCTCCCTTTCTTAAGCCTGTCGTGCAAGCCTGGGGACCTTCCTGCCGGCTGCACTGACAGCTTGCCTGTGTGCAGACACTGAGCCAATGAATTGCATGGAGCTGTCGCTCGGCCTGCGAGTGTGTGACAACGCTGTGGGCGTGTGTTTTGGGTTGCCAGAGTGTATGACATACGTGAGTGTGTGTGCGAGAGCATATGTGTGGAGAGGGAGGTTTGAAGCTCGATATTCCTCGACTGGCAGTTCCAAGCACCCCTTACTGTTGTTACCAGACTGTTGCTGTCTCAAAACCCCCTATTCGCTTCCCTCCCCTCAGGCCCAGCCGCCCCTCAAGGCCCCCCATTCTGTTGCAGCACATTAACAATCAATTTAGCAGTATACAAATCACAATGCCTGGTTCCTCATTGTTGGTGTGCTTATCTCTCTCTTTAGTCAGCTCTCTCTGGTTTTGCTGTCGCCGTTCTTGTCTCGTGTCTCATAATCTTAGTGCCTGTCTGTCTTTGTCTCTCTCGTGTTTCAATTCCTTCGGTTCTGCTGTGCCCTCTTCCTTCTGGAAATGTCACATTCCCTTTTTTCCCCACTTCCATTCGTCCTGCTTTCGTCTTTCATTGTCCCGTTGCTGTCTGCTATTCTTGCTTTTTCTTTTCCCTCCCATAGCTTTATGATTTATTTCTATTTCCTTCATTATTGACTGCAGTCCCTTTTAGTGTTCAATGGGTCTCCCTTATCTACACAGCCTGGTCTCATAGACTATTGGGTAACAGTAGTAAATGTAAAGCCTGGAGACTGAATTAGTATGATATTTTTGCGTTTGGATGTTTACGGAAGACAAGAAACAAAAGGAGAAGAGTGGAATGTGTTCAATCCCAAGGCCATCAAAATCCCAGGTGGATGGGTGGGAGTATAATCGGACCGGTCTAGCACCCAAAGTTACGTATGTCGAATCTCATCATGGACAACATGTCAGCATTTTAGCTATTGGCAACTATTATACTTTTGAGATACTTTGCCTCCTATTTAGCATGTTAGCTAACCCTTCCCCTAACTTTAACCTAACTTTCGTAAACCCTAACCCAGCATATTTTTGCATTTGGCCCCCCCCCCCCCCCCCTTACACTGCTGCTATTCTCTGCTTACTATCTTATGCATAGTCCCTTTAACTCTACCTCATACATGTACATTATTACCTCAATTACCCTGATCTAACCAAACCATGACTCTGGTACGCGGTACCCTCTGTATATAGCCTCGCCTACTGTTATTTTACTGCTGCTCTTTATTACTTTGTTACTTTTATTTAGTATTTTTTTACTTATCTTATTTTTTTACTTTTTTTCTTAACTGCAATTGTGGGTGAAGGGCTTGTAAAGTAAGCATTTCACTGTAAGGTCTATACGTTGTTGCTATCGACGATGTGACAAATTGATTGAACACCTAGTCTAGCGAACTTTAACTAGCTAGCTAATGGGTTAGCCACAACAAATTGAATCAGTAACATATCATACGGTTTTGCAAATTCGTAACATATTGTACGTTTTGCAAATTCTCGTTTTTTACTCCCTGTCTTGGCAGACACTCACACAAACATGCCAAGACACAAGGTTTCTCTGACCATTTAATTTTTTTTATCAAGTTCATACAAAGAACACTTTAGGTAAGAGTTTCCTCTGGGAAAAAAGAGATGGTTAAAAAGCCAGACAATAACTTTGACCTTGACTCTTCCTCAAATATTGTAATTAGTTGCTGTAAAATGGAAACAATCTTCATCATTATTTCATTATCATCATCGTCGTCATCATCAATTGATAACCTCTACATTTTAACCATGTACAGTCAACAGCTACGGGAATGAAAGGACGCCATCTGTTGCATAGCTTAGCGATAGTTAATGTCCTTTATACGGATAACACGATATGGGTAGACAGATCAGTTTCTGCCGGATTAGAACTTGAAGTGTTAAAGGTGGGTGGGAGGATTTTTTAATTTCCCTCATATCTCGAATATTGTTTCTTCTGCTCATGCTTGTGTAATTACAGCGCGCTCAGGCATACACAAGTTGGAACTCTTAAGCCTTATTCTCTTGATAGACATATCGGCTTAGTGACTTTGACTGATGAGCGCGTTCACATACTGCAACATCCTTTCCAGTAAACCTTGCCGTGATACTTTGAGTTTTCCTGTGGAACCGATGATCTCCCCAGAGTGGCAGAACATCTGGCCCAGGGAATCCTGTAGAAGGCGGGGCTAGGTAAATTAGGAGTGTGCCCTGCTATGTATTTCAGGAGTGCTCTAGTTTAACGTACGCACAAAACACCATTTAGTTCTAACCATTTCTTCTAAAATTCTGGACACTCTGCATCTACAGGTTTGTCATCCCAATTGAGCCTCAGGCAAGCGTGGCTCGAGGTGATACTTGCGATAGTATGTACATAGGTGAGTTTTTAAGAACAGCGTGTTGTTGTGAGCCGTTGTGGCTCGATAGTGTGCTCTCTCTGATGTGAGTCAGTCCAGACCCTGAGACATATAAATGAGCAAAC
>NW_019943012.1:261867-274582 GCF_002910315.2 Salvelinus sp. IW2-2015 | reverse complement strand
AGAGAGAGATAATGGAGAGATTGATGTTTATTTTTAATTATATCAGATTTAATAAATTTCTTTTGTATATAATTGAGATAATCACATAGGTGTGGCTGAAAATATGTATGTTAGGTTGCTATTTGTCAACATCCGTGTCATAGGAAATGCATTTCTGCTTTACTGCTCCTGGAGGGGTGAGAAGCCTGGTCGTCTCCGGGCAGCCGGTTTGTCTGTGATGCGGTTTCTAGCAAAGACTGTCTTCCGGGCAGCCAGGTTTGTTGTGACGAAAGCACGGTCTTATAAGCGAGACTGGTGCTCACTGGTCGTACCTAGTAATGTTTTCCTGCAGTTTTATATCAGGAAGTGGTAGATAGTCTGAGCCACGCCTGTCTGTCTGTTTAGAAGACAAATAGCATTGAGTTTACTTTTATTTTTTGTGGTGTCTTTTCTGAGGGCTGTGCCTGAGGCTCTATGGGGTGTGGTTTGGGTTGCATTGAAGCTGGAGAGCCTGACAGAACGCAGAACCATCTGTCTCTGTCGTCTGTCCTCTGTCTCTGTCTCTGTGCTTCTTCGATCTTCACTCTCTCTCTTCTCCTCTCTCTCTCGTCTCTTCTCTCTCTCTCGTCTCTCTCTCATCTCTCTCCTCTCTCTCTCTCTCTCTCTCTCAAATTAAATTCAGGCTTTTAATTGGCAAGGAAACAACATATGTTTATGTCCATGGTTTTTGGCAGGACTGTTCAGGTTGTTGTTGCACATGAATGTCCCCACTTGCACGTTTTTTGTTAACCTTTTGTTTTTCTTGCCTAATTAGTTGTTTGCACTGTAGAGTCATTCCTTGGTTAGTATTAAACCTGTGTGTCTCCTCAGTTCCTTAGCTCGGTGGTTTGATATGTTGCACCGCCGCCAGCCTTTGTGGATATTTTCTCTTGTGTGGATTTCCAGCGGGTTCTTGGTTTTTGTTCTTCGGTGTTTTTTTGGATTGGGTCTTTATGAGGTTTGTTTTTTCCCTTGCTGTGTTTTTAACCATTTGGTGATTTTCCTTTGCTAATTTGGAAGAATATCTATTTTTTTATTAACCACGATCTCTAGTATCGCTGTGGTTGCCTCATGCTTCTTGGTTTTGCATTATTGTGATGTTGTTTCTCGACCGGGTCCATGAAGAAACACTGAGCCCTTAATATTGAACCCAGAGGCAGCAGTACCAGGACTTTTTCCCCAATGCTGTCCACCACGGGGGGACTGTCCAAGTCACGAAGCTGCTCTGGTTGAGCGAGGCCTTTACTGGTGGACATCTCTCAGACTTCTGTCGGCAGATGAATCGGATTCCCTAAAGCAAGATTTCTGATCACTTTATCCTGGCAACGTTCTGTGCCAGTTCATACTGCAGATTCAAGTGCGCGGTGGTAGTTAACTGGCTGCAATCGTCTGCGCGTGCCCCAAGGTTTCTCAGAGGTGATCGAGGTGTTTGTAGGGTGTTTTTTCACGCAATGTTCTCATCTCCTTCGAGCTGCAACGCCTTGTCGTTTCCGACGGCCGGTCCAAGATGCATATATCATCGCCCTGCTGTCGGAAAAAAGCTAGCCTGGGCCTAGTGCTGTGTGGGATGCCGCAAAGTCCTGCTCGTGGCCAGCTATGGTAAGTTTGCTGAAGAATTCAGGCGAGTGTTTCAGGTTCTACCAGCGGTCCTGAGTCAGCACAACAGCTCCTGACTATGCCGAAGTCGGCGGAAAGCGTGAGGACTAATGCATGCAGTTCCAGCACGGTGGAGCAGCGAGTGGCTGGAACGACGAGGCGCTCACCAGTGGTGGCTTTTTGACGGGTTTTCGACACCTCAAGATGAACTGGCCATCGGGAACCACCAGACAACGCGTCGAGTCCCTGATCAAGTTGGATTACGCATAGACAGCGTTGAGAGAGAGAGGGAGAGCGAGGGTCTGGAGGGGGTATGATGAGGTGGGCGGAGCGTAGAAAAAAACAAACTGCTCAAACGTAGATTCTCACCCTAGCTCTATCGGTTCCCAGCTTCCAGTCATCCACTTTATCGCTCGTGGACTCCACGAACCCATGCATGGTTGGACGCATCTCCAGGCCTGGAGAGACGGCGGATTAGGGAGGTGCTGGTCTAATATTGCGGCAGAACGGCCATTTCCTTCTCCACGTGTCGCGGGGCTCAGGAAAACGCACTCTCCGTGCAGGCTGGGAGGACTGTAGGGGAAACATAACTTCGCATCCTCCAACTCCCGCGGCTGCTATTCCAGTTAACTTTCCTGGACAACCACGAGTCCCCTTCACGGCTTGGTAGAACTCTGGAGGCGCAGGTAACTTCATGGATGGTGTCTGGGCGAAAGGAATGGCGTTGCCTCTCGAACTCTAAGTGACGAGCCCATCAAGGGTTACTAACGCTTGGATGGAAGCGCTTTGGGATCGTGGACTGTGTCAACTCGTCAGTCACTAGCGCCCCTTGCGATTTTCAGTTTCGCAACAGGCCAGGAAGTGATGAACTTTCAGTGCTGACCTCGTGTTCCGAGTTCCCCTCTTCGTCCTTGGATACTGGCTACGCCATGAACTCACATCGACGGTATGTGGGCAATATCAAGCAAGGTGGGGTCCAAAGTGGCAAGCGACTTGTATCTTTCCGCAGTTCCCGAGTTGCCGCCTCCACGAGTCTCTGAATCATACGACACTGTTCCCGCGTTCAGATGTTACCATGACTAACCGGTATTTAGCAAAAGAGGGCACCAAACTACACCATAGACCTTACGATTGCCCGCATGCGAGCCTGTTTCGCGGGACCTGCCCCCCAGGGGTCGATCTTTTGCCCTGATCTCTCCCTAAACGAGCGTGCTTATGGATAACTATCATCAAGGACTGCTCTGGCAAGCAGGCCTCATGGCGTGCCATGCTCGCCGGCGGGGAGCAGGGTTTTTCTTTGTGGCAAAAAGAAGCGGGGGATTACGTCGCTTGCATCAGGAGCTACCCAGGGGATTAAATGCCATATGTACCGGGTACCGTACCGGCTACCCGCTACCTTATGCAGAGCTTTGAGCTGCTCACGGGAGGCAGTTGTCTTACTAAGCCTGAAGCTGCGGAACGCATACCATCTTGTGGCGGTCAAACGGTGAACGGAGTGGAAGAACCGTTTCACACGCCTACTGGTCACATAGCGAATACTTGGTGATGCGCCCTTCGGCTGACCAAGCTCTTGGTGTGTCAAGCGGCTCATCCAAACGATGTGCTTAGGGATGATCTTACATCTTCCGTGTTTGTTTAATTGGAATGAGCTCCTCATCTTTTCGAGCTTCGTCTTCAAGAACACACTAAGGCAGTCGACAAGTCTCAAACGCCCTCTTGACAGCCATTTGTACGTTAGGCCGGAAAAATGTGAATTCAGTTCCTGCCCGAGTACAATTCCTGGAATTTGTAGTGGAACCGGTCGAGTCCGGATGGACCCCAAGGAAGGTAGGGGCGGTAGCCGGATTGGCCCACCCCCAAAGTCCGTTAAGGAAGTTTTCAGGCGTTTACTGGGCTTTTCACAAACTTTTACCGCAAGTTAGTCAAGATTCGCTCGGTGGCAGCCCGTCTCTCAGCATGTAACCAGGGTGGCAACACAAGGTTTCTGTGGGGAAGAGAAGCTGCAGACGGCCTTTGCCAAGGACTGAAGCAGCGCGCTCGTCTACTGCTCCCATTTGACACTACGAACGGTGCGGATGACCTTTTTGTGGTGGAGGTGACGCATCAGAGGTTGGGGTTGAGGCTGTCCTGGTCTTCAGAGGGGTGAAGACAAAGAAGCTTCATCCTTGCGGCCTTCTTCTCTCACCGGCTTACCCCTGGCGAGAGAATAGATGTGGGGGGATCGTCGAATCCTAGCGGTTACAGATGGAATTGAGAGGAATGGGAGACACTGGCTCGAGGGTGGCTTCTCAACCATTTAAGTGCTTACGGACCTACAAAAATCTGGAGTATTATCGCAGCAGGCGAAGACGGTTGAAACTCAAGACAAGCTGATGGTGTTTTTCTTCAGCGGATGTTGTCAGTTTATCTCACCTATAGACCGCGGGTCGAAGAATCCAACCTGGGAACGCCTTGTCACGATCTAACGTTTCTCCTGGCATTCGAGAAGATACTGACATGATGTCCTTTCCGGCCGCTAAGCATCGTAGGCTCGGCTCTCGTGGCAGTGGGAGGATACCGTGAAACAAGCCGCAGCACGAAACCGGCGCCCTGGAAGGAGGGTCTGCAATGGTTGTTGTTTTTCCAAGGCAGAAGCGTCCAAGTCCTTCTGGTGGGGGCACTCTCTCGCCTACTGGTCAGCCACGGGTAGGTCGACCTTGGAGTTCATTCGGCGTGGAAGTTCTGGGTGGCCACCATAAAGAAGAGTTGCCACTTTCGTGGAAGGGCCTGTTTCCGTGTGCTGGCAGGCGCAAATCTATTCGACTCCGCTCAAGGACTCCTATCACCCTCTATCTTATTCCACGAGCTGGTCCCATAATCTCATTGGACTTTATTACTGGCTCCTCCGTCATGGTAATACTACTATCCTCAGTCATCATCGACAGGTTTTCTTACAGGCGGCCGGTTCGTGTCCCTTGACTAAGGTTCCTTTCTGCAGGAAAATGGTGAGTTGGTGATTAACCATGTGTTCCAGAGTTTCGGCAATTCCGCAAGATTGGTTTCGACAGAGGTTCCGCCAGTTTTCGCACTCAAAGGGTTTTGGAAGGCTTCTGGCCACAGTCATAGGGCACTGAGTCTATCTTCAGGGTTAGATGGGCGGAGTCCATGGCCAAACGGGCGAGAGGATGAATCAGAGCTGGGAAACACCGTCTCAGATGATATGGTCTCCAAACAACGGCGTCCGACTGGTCGTCGCCTTCATGGTTTTGGGCGGTACAGCGCAATTCGTGTACACCTTGTGCTACTTCATGTGTATGTCCCCGCAGAGTGTCCAGTTTTGGCCTATGCTGCTCCATTGTTTTCCCGGACCAGGAGGCAGAAGTCAGTGTGGGCTTCAGACCTCGAGGTTCATAGCGAGCTGTCGGCTTACGTGGAAGAAGGCGCAGTCTTAATATTCTGCGTTCCTGCACGAACGCAGGTACCAACAACAGCCAACAGAGTCGCCGTCCCGGGCTACCTGCGCCTCGGCCGAGAGTATGGGCTCTCAACAGAATTTACCGCGTAGCGGGTGGAGTTCGCAAATGTCCAGAAATTGCAGGTCCTTTAAGGGTTGCAAGAAGATGAACCCCGTTACTTGTTCGCCTGCACTTCCCAGATAATTAAACATTAATTCCCACGTTTCCATATTCCTTTATTAAAACCTGTTGTTTTTTTCTCCCTTATACGGCAGGCAGACCTCCCCCTCGCCCGTATGATGGCGGGCCGGTCGGGCTTATACCGGTCTGGATACTGGTTCCCGCGGGTGAGCGGTCCTGGCAGTATACTGGTGGACTGGGAAAGGCTAGGTCGCGCGAGGAGGGCGTCCTGGGTTTCTGCGAAGGGACATACTGGAGCCTGACTGCATCTTTTGCGTCAGTTGAGGTCCTCCAACCCTGTTAGAAGGCTGGTAGGAAACGTGCAGGAGCCGTTCTGAGGGGGGGATTCCTGTCAGGTTTTGGCCAGGTACTGTTTCCGGTTTTGTTCACGCTAGATGTCCCCTGTGCACTTTTATTTGTACCTTTTGTTTTCTTGGCGCTAATGTATTGTTTGCACTTCAGTCATTCCTCTTGTTAAGTATTTAAAACCTGTGGTGTTTCGCTCAGTTCTTGCTGCATAGTGTTTGGTTTTAGCACCAGAGCCTTTGTGATCATTTTTCTCTTGTTGGATTTTCAGAGGTTCTCTGAGTTTTGTTACTCGTGTATTTTTGGATTGGTGTTTTAGGTTTGTGTTTTTCGCTTTGCCTGTTTTTACCACTTTGTGGATTTTCTTTGGTATTTTGGAAGATAATCTCTTTTTTATTAAACGAGCATCTCTAGTACTGCATGTGTTTGCCTTCTTGTCTGGGTTTGCCCATTATTAGATGACTGTTTCTCGCACCGGGGTCTGAGAGTTTACATTGCAAAGAAGAGAGAAAGAATTATATACGATGAATGTGAAAAATAAGATCAAATGCAACATTAATGCATTTTCAAAATGTCAAATGTAATGGCTTATATTAGTGGTTGTAACATTAGTGCAAATAGTTAAGTACAAAGGGAAAATAATGTTGTAATGTAATTTGAAGTAGAAGTTTACATGCACCTTAACCAAATACAATTAAAGTTTCTCGACAATCCTGGACATATTTAATCAAGTAAAAATTCCTGTCTCAGTCAGGTAGGATCACCACTTTATTTTAAGAATGTGAAATGTAGAATAATCGTAAAGACAATTAATTTATTTTGCTTTTATTTCTTTCATCACATTCCACTGTGGTCAGCAAGTTTACATACAATCCATTAAGTATTTGGGTAGCATTGCTTTAAAATAGGTTTAACTTGGAGTCAAAGCGTGTTTCGGGTAACTTCCACAAGCTTCCACAATAAAGTTGGGGTGAATGTTGGCCCATCTCCTCTGACAGAGTGGTGGTACTGAGTCGGTTTGTAGGCTCCTTGTTACACACGCTTTTTCAGTTTTGCCACAAATTTTCTTATGGGATTGAGGTAGGGTTTGTGATGGCCCGCTCATAACTGACTTTGTTGTGCGTTAGAAGCCCATTTTGCAGCACAACTTTTGGAATTATGCTTGGGGTCATTGTCCTGTTGAAGACTCATTGGACCAAGCTTAACTTCCTGACTGAGTTATACTTGAGTTGTTGCGTCCATATGATCAATAGATGTATTCGACTCACTTTAAGCCATCTATTTGTGAAGTGAACAGTGCCTGCCTGCAGCAAAGGAACACAACATGGATGGCTGCAACCGGACCCCGTGGCTTCACGGTTGGGATGGTGTCATCATTGGGGTTTGCAAGCTCTGCTTTGTTATTCCTCAAACATAACGATTTGGTCATGCTATGACCAAACAGTCTAATTTTTTGTTTCATCAGACCAGAAGAATATCTCAGAAAGATACGATCTTTGCCTGCATGTGTGTGGAAACTGTCAGTTCTGGACTTTTGTTATGGCGTTTTAGGAGCAAGTGGCTTCTTCGCTTGCTGAGTGGTTTTCAGGTTATGTCGATATAGGAACGATCGTTTTACTGTGGCCTTATAGATACGTTTGTGTACATGGTTCGCTCGCATGCTCAACAAGTCCTTGCTGTTGTTTCTGGGATTTGGGATTTGCACTTTTCGGCCCCAAGAGTATAAGTTCATGCTGCAGGCGACAGACGGCGTTTCATCCCGAGCGGTATGATGGGCTGTTGGGTGGATCCATGATGTTTATTAAATGTACTATTTGGGATTGGTAACAGATGGAACGGGTACCTTCAGGCGTTGGAATTGTAGAGCTTGGGGTGGGAGGGTCTACGATATTGTTTTTGAGGTCTTGCTGATTTATTTTTATTTTGCCATGATGTTCTAGCAAAGCGGCATGAGCGTTTGAAGGTGGCCTTGAAGATACATCCCAGGTACACGCATGATTCACATCATGTCTTAGCCTATCAGAGAGCTTCTCAAGCCATGACATTAATTTCTGAAGCTTTACCAAGCTGTTTAAAGGCACAGTTTCAACTTAGTGTATTTTAACTTCTGACCACTGGAATTGTGGATGACAGTGAATTTAAGTGAAATAATCTGTCTGAAAACAATTGCTGCGGTAAAATTACTTGTGTCAATGCACAAGAGTAGATGTCCTAACAACTTCGCGCAAAACTATAGTTTGTTTACGACAGAAATTTGGTGGAGTGGTGGAAAAGTGAGTTTTATGACTCAACCATAAGTATGTAAATTGCGACTTCAACTGTATGTTCACGTTTTGATGGCGTAGATTCAAGTATTTTTAGCAAATCTAATTGGTAATGATCGAATTTATGTTCCTATTAGATTCATGGAAGGCACTTCTTGCTTGTCTCTCAGATCGTTCAGCCAATTTGTGGAAGTTACCTGTTGCTCTTATGGTTTAGGCGAGTATGCTTCGTTGTTTTTGTGTGCTAGGCCAATTTGTATTCGAAACACCATTATTTTTTGTCTCTGGAGATTTAGCTGTGCAGGGCCCAGGTCTGACATAGTCTGTGCTGAAACATCTAGGTTGCTCTGTAAGGCTCTTGGTTGGGGAGCAAAAGCACGCGAGATGCATCAGCAAACAGTAAGCATTTGACTGTCAGATTCTAGTAGGGTGGGCCGGGTGCTGCAGACTGTTTAGTGCCGCTCGCCATTTGTTGATATATATGTTGAAGAGGGTGGGGTGAGCTGACATCCCCGATCTGATCCGCAGTCGCCGTGGAAAAGAAAGGTGGTGTGTTTTTTCCTATATTGAAACGTCGTGCACTTGTTAGTTTTGGCAGACCTCAATGCAAATGAGTGCAAAATCTTTTTTTTTTTAAATCACCAAACTTGAGAAGACTTTTGTTTTTGTTTGTTTGTTTTTATATTAGGTTGATGCAGGGTGAATATGTGATCTGTCATGAGACAGTAGATTTGGTAAAAGCCAATATGATTTGATTGGATTTTCGCCGAGGTTTTCTGTTGACACGATATCACCCGGTAGTCTATTTGTGGGTGCAAATTTGGTCTAGAGTGTTTTGTGTGATCAGTACTTGGTTTGTGGTCTGTATATTTTATCATTTCACTTTAGGCCTTTTTGGGTTGGAGGGTTTGTATTTTGTCCTGTAGTTCATTCAATGTAATTGGGGAATCCAGTGGGTTCTGGTAGTCTTTAATAGTTGATTCTAAGATGTGTATTTGATCATGTATATGTCTTTGCTGTTTTGTTCTTTGTTATAGTGCCAAAAAGATTGGAGAAGTGGTTTATCCGTTCTGATTGTTCTGAGGCAGAGAAATTTGATTTGATTAATTAGGATCCCCTTTAGTCAACCTCATTGGTGAAAGCTAGTCAAAACAACATTGTTCAAACAATTTAAGTGAAAAAGAATTGTTCGAACTAGTCGAACAAGATGTTACAGACAAAAGATTTGACTATTTACATAAAGTACCAGTCAAAAGTTAGGACACYTCTACTCATTCAATGYTTATTCTTTATTTWTTACTATTTTCTACATTGTAGAATAATAGTGAAGACATCAAAACTATMAAATAACACATATGGAATCATGTAGTAAACAAAAAAAYMMMTRAAKKAAAWTWAAAWWWWWTTTWYYWTTTWYYWTRRTTCAAAGTCCCTTTGCCTTGATGACAGACTTGCACACAATAGTAAAAATAAAGTCAAACTCTGAAATTAGTAGATGTGTCCTAACTATTGACTACTACTGAACATGTAAAAACATGAACATGTATTGTGTTTGTGCATCTATCAGTTACACATACATGTCAGTACACACACAACATATAGGTCACATGGGGGAGAGGTGTTAATCGGTGAGATTTAAWGCTGAAAACATCTGGTAAATTCAGCGAGAGGAGCATGCAGTCAAAAGACAGGGGAAAATAAGATCAAATATGATTTACCCTGTACTTGTGACTATTAACCAAGATGTTTTTAGCAATTAATGCAATTATTGTTTGATAAAGTACAAAACGTATGTGTGGTCATTGATGTTTACTTGTGCGAAATAAGGGTCCCCCGGAGCGCGAAGGCGGGACGCTTACTCTCCTCCCCCCCACCCCCAAAAAGTTGGGGTCTCAACTTACTATTGAGAGTAAGATTTGTAAAATACACCAGGTGCAATTTCAAAATGTGTTTGTGCATCAGCAGGTTCTCATGTTATGCCAGTCACTCAATTAGCTGACAATTAGCCATGTCCATTTTTTAAATTGGTAATTAGTCTAGTCAGCTATCTGGTGGTTGTACAATCATGGCCAAATACTGACCAGGCATGCAAGGGGCCCTGATCTCAAGGAGCCCCATTGATTTTGTTAGTCATTCTCATTCAGAAATTATTTACATGGCAGAAGTCATGGCAAAGTGTAGAATTGTAGGAATTTAGTTATAAAGCCCTGTCACGCCCTGGCCTTAGTATTATTTGTTTTCTTTATTATTTTAGTTAGGTCAGGGTGTGACATGGGGTATGTGTGTGGTGTTTTTGGGTGATTATATGGTATAGGTTGTAGTGTATGGGTTTGTGTTGAGTGTATGTGTCTAGGTATGTCTATGGTTGAGTGTAGGTGTTTAGGAAAGTCTATGGTTGCCTGATTTGGTTCTCAATCAGAGACAGCTGGTTATTGTTGTCTCTGATTGGGAGCCATATTTAAGGTAGCCATAGGTTTAGGTGTTTGTGGGTAATTGTCTAGTAGAACGTTTGTTGCTTTTTGTGTGCACTAACGTTATAGCTTCACGGTCGTTTGTTGTTTTGTTTTTGTAGTGTTCGTTTTCGTGTTTTTTTTCTCTCTAATAAAGAAGATGTTCTTTTCACGTGCTGCGCCTTGGTCCGTCTCTCCTCCACACGATCGTGACAGAATTACCACCAAACAAGGATCAAGCAGCGTGATCAGTGGCAACAGGAGCAAGGAACAAAGGATTCATGGACATGGGAGGAGATTTTGGATGGAAAGGGACCTTGGGCACAACCGGGAGAATATCGCCTCCTCGTGAAGAGCTGGAGGCAGCGAAAGCCGAGAGGAGGCGATATGAGGAGGCAGCACGGAGGCAAGGCTGGAAGCCCGCAAGTACAACCAAAAATTTCTTGGGGGGCTTAGAGGTAGTGGGCCAAGGGCAGGTAGGAGACCTGCGCCACTTCCCAGGCTAACCGTGGAGAGCGGGAGTACGGGCGGACACGTGTTACGCAGTAGAGGCGCACGGTGTCTCCTGTACGTGTTCATAGCCGGTGGCGGGTTATTCCCACCTCCCCGCCCTGGTAGGGCTAGATTTGGGCATTGAGCCAGGTGCCATGAAGCCGGCTCAACGTGTCTGGTCTCCAGTGCGTCTCCTCGGGCCGGCTTACATGGCACCAGCCTTACGCATGGTGTCCCCGGTTCGCCTACATAGCCCGTGGGCGGGTTATTCCACCTCCCCGCACTGGGCGGGCGACGGGGACCATTCAACCAGGTAAGGTTGGGCAGGCTCGGTGCTCAAGGGAGTCAGTACGCTGCACGGTCCCGGTATTTCCGGCGCCACCTCCCTGCCCCAGTCCAGTTCCACCAGTGCCTACACACGCACCAGGCTTCCAGTGTGTCTCCAGAGCCCTGTTCCCTCCTCCACGCACTCGTCCAATGGTGCGTGTCTCCCGCCCATTACACGCGTGCTACGCCACGCACCAAGTCTCCTGTGCGTCTCCAGAGTCCTGTGCATCCTGTTGCTGCTCCCGCACTAGCCTTGAAGTGCGTGTCCCAGCCGGTACACAGTGCGGCACCACAGCACTAGGCCTAATGTGCGTATCCAGGGTCCAGTATGCCTGTTCCTTCTCCCGCACTAGCCTTGAGATGCGTGTCTCCAGCCCGGTACCACCAGTTCCGGCACCACGCACCAGGCTACAGTGCGCCCTCATCCGGCCAGAGCCATCCGTCTCCCCAGTGCCATCTGAGCCATCCGTCTCCCAGCGCCATCTGAGCCATCCGTCTGCCAGTGCCGTCTGAGATGCCGTCTGCCCAGTGCGTCTGACCATCCGTCCTGCCCAGTGCCGTCTGAGCCTCCGTCTGCCCAGTGCCGTCTGAGCCATCCGTCTGCCCAGTGCCGTCTGAGCCGCCGCGTGTGTCCGAGCCATTAGAGCCGCCCGTCTGTCCTGAGCCGTCAGAGCCGTTCGTCAGTCAGAGCTGCTAGAGCCATTCGTCAGACAGGATCTGCAGAGCCGCCAACCAGACAGGATCTGCCAGAGCCGCAACCAGACAGGATCTGCCAGAGCCGCCAACCAGACAGGATCTGCCAGAGCCGCCAACCAGACAGGATCTGCCAGAGCCGCCAACCAGACAGGATCTGCCAGAACCGCAACCAGGATCTGCCAGAGCCGCCAGCGAGCCATGAGCGTCCAGAGCGCGCCAGCGAGCCAATGAGCGTCCAGAGCCGTCAGCCTGCATGAGCGTCCAGAGCCGTCAGCCTGCCATGAGCGTCCAAGAGCCGTCAGCCAGCGCCATGAGCGTCCAGAGCCGCCAGCCAGCATGGGCGTCAGAGCCGCCGCAGCCATGGGCAGCCAGAGTCGCCCGCCAGCCATGGGCAGCCAGAGTCGCCCGCCAGCCATGGGCAGCAGAGTCGCCCCGCAGCCATGGGCAGCAGAGTCGCCCGCGCCATGGGCAGCCAGAGTCGCCCGCCAGCATGGGCAGCCAGAGTCGCCCGCGCCAGCCATGGGCAGCCAGAGTCGCCGCCAGCCATGCAGCCAGAGTCGCCCGCCAGCCATGGGCAGCCAGAGTCGCCCGCCAGCCATGGGCAGCCAGAGTCGCCCGCCAGCCATGAGCAGCCAGAGTCGCCAGTCAGCCAGGATCTACCAGAGACACCGAAGCGGATATTGACAATGCTGGAGTGGGGGCCACGTCCCGCACCCGAGCCGCCGCCATATTAGGGCCCACCCGGACCTCCCTTTATATGTCAGGTTTTGCGGCGGAGTCCGCACCTTTTGGGGGGGTACTGTCACGCCCTGGCCTTAGTATTATTTGTTTTCTTTATTATTTTAGTTAGGTCAGGGTGTGACATGGGGTATGTGTGTGTGTTTTGGGTGATTATATAGTATAGGGGGTGTTGGTTGTGTGTATGGGTTTGTGTTGAGTGTATGTGTCTAGG
>NW_019943012.1:255086-261842 GCF_002910315.2 Salvelinus sp. IW2-2015 | reverse complement strand
TCATTGATGTTTACTTGTGCGAAATAAGGGTCCCCCGGACGCTAGCGGGAAGCTTACTCTCCCCCCCCCCCCAAAAAGTTGGGGTCTCAACTTACTATTGAGAGTAAGATTTGTAAAATACACCAGGTGCAATTTCAAAATGTGTTTGTGCATCAGCAGGTTCTCATGTTATGCCAGTCACTCAATTAGCTGACAATTAGCCATGTCCATTTTTTAAATTGGTAATTAGTCTAGTCAGCTCTGTGGTTGTCGAAATCATGGCCAAATACTGACCAGGCATAGAGGGCCCTGATCTCCAAGGAGCCCCCATTGATTTTGTTAGTCATTCTCATTCAGAAATTATATTAACATGGCAGAAGTCATGGCAAAATGTGTAGAATTGTAGGAATTTAGTTATAAAGCCCTGTCCCGCCCTGGCCTTAGTATTATTTGTTTTCTTTATTATTTTAGTTAGGTCAGGGTGTGACATGGGGTATGTGTGTGTGTTTGGGTGATTATATGGTATAGGTTGTAGTGTATGGGTTTGTGTTGAGTGTATGTGTCTAGGAATGTCTATGGTTGAGTGTAGGTGTTTAGGAAAGTCTTGGTTGCCTGATTTGGTTCTCAATCAGAGACAGCTGGTTATTGTTGTCTCTGATTGGGAGCCATATTAAGGTAGCCATAGGCTTTAGGTTTGTGGGTAATTGTCTATGTAGAACGTTTGTTGCTTTTTGTGTGCACTAACGTTTATAGCTTCACGGTCGTTTGTTGTTGTTTGTTGTAGTGTTTCGTTTTCGTGTTTTTTTTCTCTTCTAATAAAAAGATGTTTTTTTCACGTGCTGCGCCTTGGTCCGCTCTCTCCTCCAACACGATCGTGACAGAATTACCACCAACAAGGATCAAGCAGCGTGATCAGTGGCAACAGGAGCAAGGAACAAAGGATTCATGGACATGGGAGGAGATTTTGGATGGAAAGGGACCTTGGGCACAACCGGGAGAATATCGCCTCCCTCGTGAAGAGCTGGAGGCAGCGCAAGCCGAGAGGAGGCGATATGAGGAGGCAGCACGGAGGCAAGGCTGGAAGCCCGCAAGTACAACCAAAAATTTCTTGGGGGGCTTAGAGGTAGTGGGCCAAGGGCAGGTAGGAGACCTGCGCCCACTTCCCAGGCTAACCGTGGAGAGCGGGAGTACGGGCGGACCGTGTTACGCAGTAGAGCGCACGGTGTCTCCTGTACGTGTTCATAGCCCGGTGCGGGTTATTCCACCTCCCCGCCCTGGTAGGGCTAGATTGGGCATTGACCAGGTGCCAGGAAGCCGGCTCAACGTGTCTGGTCTCCAGTGCGTCTCCTCGGGCCGGCTTACATGGCACCAGCCTTACGCATGGTGTCCCCGGTTCGCCTACATAGCCCTGGTGCGGGTTATTCCACCTCCCGCCATGGGCGGGCGACGGGGACCATTCAACCAGGTAAGGTTGGGCAGGCTCGGTGCTCAAGGGAGTCAGTACGCTGCACGGTCCGGTATTTCCGGCGCCACCTCCCTGCCCCAGTCAGTTCCACCAGTGCCTACACCACGCACCAGGCTTCAGTGTGTCTTCAAGCCCTGTTCCTCCTCACGCACTCGTCCAATGGTGCGTGTCTCCCGCCCATTACCACCGGTGCTACGCCACGCACCAAGTCTCCTGTGCGTCTCAGAGTCCTGTGCATCCTGTTGCTGCCCCCGCACTCAGCCTTGAAGTGCGTGTCCCCAGCCCGGTACCCACAGTGCCGGCACCACGCACTAGGCCTAATGTGCGTATCCAGGGTCCAGTATGCCCTGTTCCTTCTCCCGCACTAGCCTTGAGATGCGTGTCTCCAGCCCGGTACCACCAGTTCCGGCACACGCACCAGGCCTACAGTGGCCTGTCATCCGGCCAGAGCCATCCGTCTCCCCAGTGCCATCTGAGCCATCCGTCTCCCAGCGCCATCTGAGCCATCCGTCTGCCAGTGCCGTCTGAGCATCCGTCTGCCCAGTGCCGTCTGAGCCATCCGTCTGCCAGTCCGTCTGAGCCATCCGTTCTGCCCAGTGCCGTCTGAGCCATCCGTCGCCAGTGCGTCTGAGCCGCCCCCGCCGAGCCATTAGAGCGCGCCGTCTGTCCTGAGCCGTCAGAGCCGTTCTCAGTCAGAGCTGCTAGAGCCATTCGTCAGAAGATCTGCAGAGCCGCCAACCAGACAGGATCTGCCAGAGCCGCCAACCAGACAGGATCTGCCGAGCCGCAACCAGACAGGATCTGCCAGAGCCGCCAACCAGACAGGATCTGCCAGAGCCGCCAACCAGACAGGATCTGCCAGAACGCCGCCAACCAGGATCTGCCAGAGCCGCCAGCCGAGCCATGAGCGTCCAGAGCCGCCAGCGAGCCATGAGCGTCCAGAGCCGTCAGCCTGCCATGAGCGTCCAGAGCGTCAGCCTGCCATGAGCGTCCAGAGCCGTCAGCCCAGCCATGAGCGTCCAGAGCCGCCAGCCAGCCATGAGCGTCAGAGCCGCCGCCAGCCATGGGCAGCCAGAGTCGCCCGCCAGCCATGGGCAGCCAGAGTCGCCGCCAGCCATGGGCAGCCAGAGTCGCCGCCAGCCATGGGCAGCCAGAGTCGCCCGCCAGCCATGGGCAGCCAGAGTCGCCCGCCAGCCATGGGCAGCCAGAGTCGCCGCGCAGCCATGGGCAGCCA
Organism: Salvelinus sp. IW2-2015; assembly: GCF_002910315.2. Lineage (NCBI taxonomy): Eukaryota > Metazoa > Chordata > Actinopteri > Salmoniformes > Salmonidae > Salvelinus > Salvelinus sp. IW2-2015. The sequence goes on along the minus strand of NW_019943012.1, from coordinate 259,164 downwards.
GAGTCGCCCGCCAGCCATGGGCAGCCAGAGTCGCCCGCCAGCCATGGGCAGCCAGAGTCGCCCGCCAGCCATGGGCAGCAGAGTCGCCAGCCAGCCATGCCAGCAGGCGCAGTCAGCCAGGATCTACCAGAGACACCGAAGCGGATATTGACAATGCTTGGAGTGGGGGCCACGTCCGCACCCGAGCCGCCGCCATATTAGGGCCCACCCGGACCCTCCCTTTATATGTCAGGTTTTGCGGCGGAGTCCGCACCTTTTGGGGGGGTACTGTCACGCGCCTGGCTTAGTATTATTTGTTTTCTTTATTATTTTAGTTAGGTCAGGGTGTGACATGGGGTATGTGTGTGTGTTTTGGGTGATTTATAGTATAGGGGTGTTGGTTGTAGTGTATGGGTTTGTGTTGAGTGTATGTGTCTAGGTATGTCTATGGTTGAGTGTAGGTGTTTAGGAAAGTCTATGGTTGCCTGATTTGGTTCTCAATCAGAGACAGCTGGTTATTGTTGTCTCTGATTGGGAGCCATATTTAAGGTAGCCATAGGAGGTGTTTGTGGGTAATTGTCTATGTAGAACGTTTGTTGCTTTTTGTGTGCACTAACGTTTATAGCTTCACGGTCGTTTGTTGTTTTGTGTAGTGTTCGTTCGTTGGTTTTTTTCTTCTAATAAAAGAAGATGTTCTTTTCATGCGCTGCGCCTTGGTCCGTCTCTCCTCCACACATCGTGACAAGCCCTCTACCAGAGGACATTGTGGCCCCAATTTGACATAATTCCTGTCCTATAGCAGAAGTTCTCGTTTAAGTTCCGCCTCCGAAGAATAACACAGGCCGCTAATACATATTCATGAGTTGGGGGTGGAACGTTGTGGAGTGGAAAATAAAACAGGTATATCACTGACAGCTGTCAGGGTAGCTAGCTAGCATGCTAACCGTAATATGGAAAGCCTAACTATTGAACGGTTTGGTAATATGGGATAGCCTAGCTATTGAATGGTTTGGTAATATGGGATAGCCTGGCTATTGAACGGTTTGGTAATATGGATAGCCTAGCTATTGAACGGTTGGTAGTATGGGATAGCCTAGCTATTGAATGGTTTGGTAATATGGATAGCCTAGCTATTGAACGGTTTGGTAGTATGGGTAGCCTAGCTATTGAATGGTTTGGTAATATGGATAGCCTAGCTATTGAACCAACAACCTGCCCCCTCGACCCTATCCCTCTTTCCTATGTCTGACCATTGGCTGCTTTCCCTCAACCATCAAGATAGCCAGTCGTACCCTAACCCTCCTTTCCTCCACCTCCTCAACCTTCAAGATAGCCAGTCGTACCCAACCCTCCTTTCCCTCCACCTCCCTCAACCTTCAAGACAGCCAGTCGTACCCTAACCCTCCTTTCCCTCCACCTTCAAGATAGCCGGTCGGTCGACTAACCCTCCTGTACTCCCATCCTCTAAGTCAGCCAGTCGTACCCTCCTTTACCTCCACCTTCAAGATAGCCAGTCGTACCCTAACCCTCCTTTCCTCCACCTCCAAGACAGCCAGTGTACCCTAACCCCCTTTCCCTCCACCTCCAAGACAGCCAGTCGTACCCTAACCCTCCTTTCTCTCACCTTCAAAGACAGCCAGTCGTACCCTCCTTTCTCTCCACCTTCAAGACAGCCAGTCGTACCTCCTTTCCTCCACCTTCAAGACAGCCAGTCGTACCCTAACCCTCCTTCCTCCACTCCCAGACAGCCAGTCGTACCCTAACCCTCCTTTCCCTCCACCTCCAAGATAGCCAGTCGTACCCTAACCCTCCTTTCCCTCCACCTCCAAGACAGCCAGTCGTACCCTAAACCTCCACCTCCAAGAACGCCAGTCGTACCCTAACACCTCCTTTCCCTCCACCTTCAAGATAGCCAGTCGTACCCTAACCCTCCTTTCCCTCCACCTCCCAGACAGCCGTCGTACCCTAAATCTCCTCCTCCAAGACAGCCAGTCGTACCCTAACCCTCCTTTCCCTCACCTCCAAGACAGCCAGTCGTACCCTAAATCTCCTCCTCCAAGACAGCCAGTCGTACCCTAACCCTCCTTTCCCTCCACCTTCAAGACAGCCAGTCGTACCCCTCCTCAAGAAACTAACATGAGACAGGTGTCTAGTTTTATTTTCTAACCATAGAGCAGTGGTCCAGGAAGTAGTCTTCCTAGTGATCAAGCCATAGTCCTGTACATACTTTACCTGTTATATACTGTTATTCCGGTGCTGAGAACAAACCGCTGGTTGACTTGACAAACAAAACAAACTGACAACGGACAAACAGAGAACACAGGTATAAATACCAGGGGATAAAGGGAAAGATGGGCGACACCTGGAGGGGGGTGGTGTTCGCACTGACCTTAGAGAGCCTTTTTATGTCTCTATTTGGTTTGGTCAGGGCTGATTTGGGGTGGGTAGAAGCCTGTTTAGGAGCCTCTTGGACCTAGACTTGGTGCTCCGGTACCGCTTTCCGTGCGGTAGCAGGGAGAACAGTCTATGACTAGGGTGGCTGGAGTCTTTGACAATTTATAGGGCCTTCCTCTGACACCGCCTGGTATGGAGGTCCTGGATGGCAGGCAGCTTAGCCCTGGTGATGTACTGGGCCGTATGCACTACCCTCTGTAGTGCCTTGCGGTCAGAGGCCGAGCAGTCGCCGTACCAGGCAGTGATGCAACCAATCAGGATGCTCTCAATGGTGCAGCTGTAAAAACTTTTGAGGATCTGAGGACCCATGCCACATCTTCTCAGTCTCCTGAGGGGGAATAGGTTTTGTTGTGCCTTCTTCACGACTGTCTTGGTGTGCTTGGACCAGGGTCCTTAGCTTAGTGATGAGCTTTGAGGGCACTATGGTGTTGAACGCTGAGCTGTAGTCAATGAATAGCATCCTCACATAAGTGTTATTTTTGTCCAGGTGGGAAAGGGCAGTGTGGAGTGCAATAGAGATTGCATCATCTGTGGATCTGTTGGGGCGGTGTGCAAATTGGAGTGGGTCCAGGGTTTCTGGGATAATGGTGTTGATGTGAGCCATGACCAGCCTTTCAAAGCACTTCATTCCTACAGACGTGAGTGCTACGGGTCAGTAGTAATTTAGGTAGGTTACTTTAGTGTTCTTTGGCACAGGCACTATGGTGGTCTGCTTAAAACATGTTGGTATTACGGACTCGGACAGGGAGAGGTTGAAAATATCATTGAAGACACTTGCCAGTTGGTCAGCGCATGCTTGGAGTACACGTCCTGGTAATCCGTCTGGCCCAGCGGCCTTGTGAATGTTGACCTGTTTAAAGGTCTTCGCACATCGGCTGCAGAGAGCGTGATCACACAGTCGCCCGGAACAGCTGATACTCTGTGTACAGTACAGTAAGATATTTCCGTTTTTTTGTTTGAATAAATTTGCTAACATTTCTAAAACCTGTTTTCACTTTGTCATTATGGGCTATTGTGGGTAGATTGCTGAGATTTGTTTTTATTTGATCCATTTAAAAATAAGGTGGTACCATGTGGAAAAAGTCCATTGGTCTGAATACTATCCCGAAGGCACTGTAGATGAAGTTGACATTTGTTAACAGATGTTTTTTTTAAATATAAATGTCAGATACAATGTCAGATCTTTGTCTAGACGCTGGGCTAAAATAGTACTGTACTTATTTTTCCATGTTGACCATCAACATTCATCAAGATGAAATGTTGAGACGGTTAAGGTGGAGGACAAGGAGACGGTGGAGGACAAGGAGACGGTGGAGGACAAGGAGACGGTGGAGGACAAGGAGACGGAGGAGGACAAGGAGACGGAGGAGGACAAGGAGACGGTGGAGGACAAGGAGACGGTGGAGGACAAGGAGACGGTGGAGGACAAGGAGACGGTGGAGGACAGACAAGGAGACGGTGGAGGACAAGGAGCAGCGGAGGAGGACAAGGAGACGGAGGAGGACAGGAGACGGTGGAGGACAAGGAGACGGTGGAGGACAAGGAGACGGTGGAGGACAAGGAGACGGTGGAGGACAAGGAGACGGTGGAGGACAAGGAGACGGTGGAGGAAAAGGAGACGGTGGAGGACAAGGAGAGGTGACCA
>NW_019943012.1:245585-249620 GCF_002910315.2 Salvelinus sp. IW2-2015 | reverse complement strand
GTGACCAGCCTTAGCAAAGTCAACAAGGAAGGGGTGAATGAATAATAATTTCAAACTCAACACACATTCACTCATCACAAAACAAAGGGGACCAAGGCACTCTTCGTATATTTAGTTTAAATGCATTTATTATAATGGCACGTTTTTGTTGTATTGAACTTGCCATCACAATAAAGACATTAATCAAGTGATAATAGCTAACTCTGCGATCTGAAATATCTGAGAGGTAAGGTACTGCTCTAAGAGGTAAGGTACTGATCTAAGAGGTAAGGTACTGATCTAAGAGGTAAGGTACTGATCTGAAAGGTAATGTAATGAACTGAAAGGTAAGGTACTGATCTGAAAGGTAAGGTCATGATCTGAAAGGTAAGGTAATGAACTAAGAGGTAAGGTAATGAACTAAGAGGTAAGGTAATGAACTAAGAGGTAAGGTAATGAACTAAGAGGTAAGGTAATGATCTGAAAGGTAATGTAATGATCTGAAATGTAAGGTAATGATCTAAGATGTAAGGTAATGATCTGAAGGTAATGTAATGAACTGAAAGGTAAGGTAACGAACTGAAAGGTAAGGTAATGAACCTAAAGGTAATGTAACGAACTGCAAGGTAATGTAATGAACCGAAAGGAAAGGTAATGTAATGAACTGCAAGGTAATGTGATGAACTGAAAGGTAAGGTAATGAACTGAAAGGTAATGTAATGAACTGAAAGATAATGTAATGAACTGCAAGGTAATGTAATGAACCGAAATGAAAGGTAATGTAATGAACTGCAAGGTAATGTAATGAACTGAAAGGTAATGTAAGGAACTGAAAGGAAAGGTGAAGAACTGAAAGACAAATTAATGAACTGAAGGGTAAATTAATGTGCAGTTTTTTTGCTATTTCGAATCGTAGAAATGTTTAAGACATGGATTCTATTAATGTTGTTGAAATCTTAACAAGGTAGTCAAAAGTAGATTGAAGTAATGTATTCCTCTTATTAGCTAAACAAACCTTGTCTTAGCAGCAAAATTGTTGAGGAAATCAGCATTGTTTAAATAGAGGGGATGGAAATAACATCATTTAGGCTGTAACGATCTCCAAAATTCAAAGCATTAGCTCATCACAACGTTGACATAGCAACGGACACTAACAGCTAATCTTATCCCGTTGTGACGCAYGSRTGGACACATTTTGGCAAGTGGACACTATTTGGCATGCATGACAGGCCCTTTTCAGTTCCAGGTAGTACCCTCTGTGGAAAGGGTTTAACATTGGAACCTATAAGGGWTCTTCAAAAGGGTTCTCTATTGGGACAGCCTAAGAACTTTATTTCTAAAGCGTACACAAGTGTCTCAGCTCGGGGTAGAAGTTATTGGCCTACTAGTTTGGGGCTACGGCACCCTATTCAAAAGTAGTGCACTATATAGGGAATAGGGTGCCATTTGTGAAGTAGACTAGGGTCTAGGGCCTGGGTGGGTAAACTACGGCCCGCGGGAGGTTTGAGTAAAGGTCTAAAACGGCATAGAAGGTATGTAGAAATTATAATGGACCTATARATTTTCAYATAACTGCCCTTATTCTGACATTTTGACAAACAAATCTGCCCCCCATTACAAAAAAAATAAATTCTGTGCATCCCTCKGTTGAATTTCGAAATACCGACGTAGCCCTCGAACCAAAAAAGTTTCCCTGGTCTAGGTGCTGGTACATTACGCACCCTGCTTAAGAGCGCCCCCTACTGGTGGACCGTAGAGTGAATATGAACCTGTCACTATTCAACCACTAGAGGGAGGTAGAGCACCTCCCATTGACATTCTTATGAGTAGACAAGTACTAGTCAGTATTCACCAGGATTAGAGTGTGCCGCGTGCGCGTGTGCGTGTGCGTGTTGTGTGTGTGTTGTGTGTTGTGTGTGTGTGTGTGTGTGTGTGTGTGTGTGTGTGTGTGGTCTCAGGGTTGGGCTCAATTCACAATTTCTGGAATTTGTTTTTGTATTTATTACAGATCCCCATTAGTTCCTGCCAAGCAGCAGCTACTCTTCCTGGGTTTATTATGGATCCCCATTAGTTCCTGCCAAGGTCAGCAGCTACTCTCCTGGGGTTTATTATGGATCCCCATTAGTTCCTGCCAAGCAGCAGCTACTCTTCCTGGGTTTATTATGGATCCCCATTAGTTCCTGCCAAGGCAGCAGCTACTCTTCCTGGGTTTATTATGGATCCCCATTAGTTCCTGCCAAGGCAGCAGCTACTCTTCCTGGGGTTTATTATGGATCCCCATTAGTTCCTGCCAAGGCAGCAGCTACTCTTCCTGGGGTTTATTATGGATCCCCATTAGTTCCTACCAAAGCAGCAGCTACTCTTCCTGGGGTTTATTATGGATCCCCATCAGTTCCTGCCAAGGCAGCAGCTACTCTTCCTGGGGTTTATTATGGATCCCCATTAGTTCCTACCAAAGCAGCAGCTACTCTTCCTGGGTTTATTATGGATCCCCATTAGTTCCTACCAAAGCAGCAGCTACTCTTCCTGGGGTTTATTATGGATCCCCATTAGTTCTACCAAAGCAGCAGCTACTCTTCCTGGGGTTTATTATGGATCCCCATTAGTTCCTACCAAAGCAGCAGCTACTCTTCCTGGGGTTTATTATGGATCCCATTAGTTCCTACCAAAGCAGCAGCTACTCTTCCTGGGGTTTATTATGGATCCCATTAGTTCCTACCAAAGCAGCAGCTACTCTTCCTGGGGTTTATTATGGATCCCCATTAGTTCCTACCAAAGCAGCAGCTACTCTTCCTGGGGTTTATTATGGATCCCCATTAGTTCCTACCAAAGCAGCAGCTACTCTTCCTTGGGTTATTATGGATCCCCATTAGTTCCTACCAAAGCAGCAGCTACTCTTCCTGGGTTTATTATGGATCCCCATTAGTCCTACCAAAAAGCAGCAGCTACTCTTCCTGGGGTTTATTATGGATCCCCATTAGTTCCTGCCAAGGCAGCAGCTACTCTTCCTGTGGTTTATTATGGATCCCCATTAGTTCCTGCCAAAGCAGCAGCTACTCTTCCTGGTGTTTATTATGGATCCCCATTAGTTCCTGCCAAAGCAGCAGCTACTCTTCCTGGGGTCCAGCAAAACTAAGGCAGTTATGTACAATTTTTTTAAACATTACAATACATTTCACAACAGATTCACAACAGATTTCACAACACATGAAGTGTTTTCCCTCAGGCCTCTACTCTACTACCACATATCTACAACACAAAATACTGCTGTACGTGTGTGTATAGTGCATATGTTATCATGAGTGTGTGTGTCTCTTCACAGTTCCCGGAATTCCATAAGGTGTATGTTTATCTGTTTTTTAAAATCTAATTCTACTGCTTTTCCTAGTTACCTGATGTAGAATAGAGTTCCATGTAGACATGGCTCTATGTAGTACTGTGCACCTCCCATAGTCTGTTTTGGACTTGGGGACTGTGAAGAGACCTCTTGTGACATGTCTTGTGGGGTATGCATGGGTGTCTGAGCTGTGCAGAATACCTGTCAATACCTCTCACAAATACAATTAGTGATGAAGTCAATCTCTCCTCCACTTTGAGCCAGGAGAGATTGATATGCATATTATTAATGTTAGCTCTCAGTGTACATTTAAGGGCCAGCCGCGCTGCCCTGTTCTGAGCCAATTGCAATATTCCAAAGTCCCTTTTTGTGTCACCTGACCACATGTACAGTAGTCCAGGTGTGACAAAACTAGGGCCTGTAGGACCTGCCTTGTTGACAGTGCTGATAACAGGCTGATTGGTTGGCTGTTTGAGCCGGTAAAGGGGGCTTTGCTACTCTTGTGTACAAAGATGTTTGATGTCCTCCGTGCCCATATGAACTATGATGTAACTGGAATGATGAGATAGATGTTCTTCTTCTCTGTTTTTGTTTTATTATTTCACTGTCATACTGTGTTTAACTGTGTTGGATCTTGTCTAGCCATCTTGTGTCAAGAGGACCACAATGGAAATAAGTCCCAGACTTTATTGTGTGTTATCCTCTATGATTTAACAATG
>NW_019943012.1:222828-244560 GCF_002910315.2 Salvelinus sp. IW2-2015 | reverse complement strand
AAATAAGTCCCAGACTTTATTGTGTGTTATCCTCCATGATTTAACAATGGAAATAAGTCCCAGACTTTATTGTGTGTTATCCTCCATGATTTAACAATGGAAATAAGTCCCAGACTTTATTGTGTGTTATTCTCCATGATTTTATTCTTCTTATTATTTATTTATTCATTTATATTTATTTATTTATTATTATTATATGTGCATGTATGTGTGCTTGTTTTTTTAAAATGGTCGAATTAAATCAACTAAACTAAACTACCCACTTTCCTATAGGCTTAGATTGAAGAGATGGCCAATAGGAGTGGCAATATAGTCCGTCATCATCCTCAGTCATTTTCCATCCAAGTTGTCAGACCCCGGTGGCTTTTCATTGTTGATGGACAACAATAATGTTTTACCTCATCCACACTCACTTTACAGAATTCTATTTGGTTAGAGTCAGTTTGCGCTGTTCTGTGAAGGGAGTAGTACACAGCAGTGTATGAGATCTTCAGTTTCTTGACAATTTCTCGCATGGAATAGCCTTCATTTCTCAGACAACAATAGACTGACAAGTTTCAGACGAAAGGTCTTTGTTTCTGGCCATTTTGATTCTGTAATCGAACCCACAAATGCTGATGCTCCAGATACTCAACTAGTCTAAAGAAGGACAGTTTCATTGAGTCTTTAATTAGCACAACATTTTTCAGCTGTGCTAACATAATTGCAAAGGGTTTTCTAATGATCAATTAGCCTTTTAAAATTATAAACTTGGATTAGCTAGCACAACTTTCCATTGGAACACAGGAGTGATGGTTGCTGATAATGGGCCTCTGTAAGCCTGTGTAAAGAAAATCAGCTTTTTCCAGCTACAATAGTAATTTACAACATTAACAATGTCTACATATAAGGGCACAGGGCGAGACCCAGATGCAGACACAGGAGGCCGATTGTTCGAGTCTCTGATATTTATTATAATCCAAGGAGCAGGCAAGAGAATGGTCGTGGAGAGGAAAAAGATCCTAAACAAGGTCAGAGTCTAGGAGGGACAAGAGTGGCAGGCAGTATGGTCAGGCAGGTGGGTACATAGTCAAGGCAGGCTCGGGGTCAGGGCAGGCAGTATGGTCAGGCAGGTGGGTACAGAGTCAAGGCAGGCTCGGGGTCAGGGCAGGCAGCATGGTCAGGCAGGTGGGTACAGAGTCAAGGCAGGCAAGTGTCAAAAACCCGGAGGACTAGCAAAAGCGAGATAAGAAACAGCAGGAGCATTAAAAAACACGCTGGTTGACTTGACAAGACAAACAGGGAACAGACAAACAGGGAACAGACAAACAGGGAACAGACAAACAGGGAACAGACAAACAGGGAACAGACAAACAGGGAACAGACCAGGTGAACAGACAAGACAGGGAACAGAAACAGGAAACAAACAGGGAACAAAGGGACAAAACAGGGGAACAGACCAAAGGCAGAACAACGGGAACAGACAACAGGAACAGAACGGACACACAGTGACAGAAACAGGGAACAGACAAAAGGGAACAGACAAACAGGGAACAGACAAGAACGAAGGGAAAGACAAACGGGAAAGGACAACAGGGAAACAGACATAACAGGAACAGACAAACAGGGAAGGAAGGGACAAAAGCAGGGAACAGACACAGGACAGAAGGAACAGACAACAACAGTGGAACAGTACACAGGAACGACAAACGAACAGACAACATAAGACAGCGGACAACAAACAGGGAACAGAACAAACAGGAACAGAACAACAAAGGGAAACAGACAAACAGGGAACAGACAAACAGGGAACAGACAAACAGGGAACAGACAAACAGGGAAACAGACAAACAGGGAACAGACAAACAAGGGAACAGAACAAACAGGGACAGACAAACAGGAACAGACAAACAGGAACAGACAAACAGGGAACAGACAAACAGGGAACAGACAAACAGGGAACAGACAGAACAAACAGGGAACAGACAAACAGGGAAACAGACAAACAGGGAACAGACAAACAGGGAACAGACAAACAGGGAACAGACAAACAGGGAACAGACAAACAAGGGAACAGCACAACAGGGAGAGACAAACGGGAACAGACAAACAGGGAACAGACAAACAGGAACAACAAACAGGGAACAGACAAAAGGGAACGACAAACAGGGAACACCGGAATAAATACGCAGGAACTAATGGGAAAACAGGTGACACCTGGAGGGGGGTGGAGACAAGCACAAAGAAACAGACCTGTTAAGGCAAGGGTGCTGATTCAAGGTTTTACTGTTAACCTACAAAGCGTTACATGGGCCTGCTCCTACCTATCTTTTCCGATTTGGTCCTGCCGTACATACCTACACGTACGCTACCGGTCACAAGACGCAGGCCTCCTAATTGTCAAAGAGAATTTCTAAGCAAACAGCTGGAGGCAGGTCTTTCTCCTATAGATCTCCATTTTTATGGAATGGTCTGCCTACCCATTGTGAGAGACGCAGACTCGGTCTCAACCTTTAAGTCTTTACTGAAGACTTATCTCTTCAGTGGGTCATATGATTGAGTGTAGTCTGGCCCAGGAGTGTGAAGGTGAACGGAAAGGCTCTGGAGCAACGAACCGCCCTTGCTGTCTCTGCCTGGCCGTTCCCCTCTCTCCACTGGGATTTCTGCCTCTAACCCTATTACAGGGGCTGAGTCACTGGCTTACTGGTGCTCTTCCATGCCGTCCCTAGGAGGGGTGCGTCACTTGAGTGGGTTGAGTCACTGACGTGATCTTCCTGTCTGGGTTGTGCGTGGCGGAGATCTTTGTGGGCTATACTCGGCCTTGTCTCAGGATTGTAAGTTGGTGGTTGAAGATATCCCTCTAGTGGTGTGGGGCTGTGGCTTTGGCAATGTGGGTGGTGGTTATATCCTTCCTGTTTGGCCCTGTCCGGGGGTATCATCGGATGGGGCCACAGTGTCTCCTGACCCCTCCTGTCTCAGCCTCCAGTATTTATGCTGCAGTAGTTTATGTGTCGGGGCTAGGGTCAGTTTTGTTATCTGAGTACTTCTCCTGTCTTATCCGGTGTTCCTGTGTCAATTTAAGTATGCTCTCTCTAATTATCTCTTTCTCTCTTTCTTTCTCTCTCTCGGAGGACCTGAGCCCTAGGACCATGCGTCAGGACTACCTGGCATGATGACTCCTTGCTGTCCCCAGTCCACCTGGCCGTGCTGCTGCTCCAGTTCAACTGTTCTGCCTGCGGCTATGGAACCCAGACCTTTTTCACCGGACGTGCTACCTGTCCCAGACCTGCTGTTTTCAACTCTCTAGAGACCGCAGGAGCGGTAGAGATACTCTTAATGATCGGCTATGAAAGCCACTGACATTTACTCCTGAGCTGCTGACTTGCTGCACTCCTCGAACATACTACTGTGATTATTATTATTGACCATGCTGGTCATCTATGAACATTGAACATCTTGGCCATGTTCTCTTCCGTCACAGCCAGAAAGAGACTGGCCACCCCCATAGCCTGGTCCCTCTCTAGGTTTCTTCCTAGGTTGGCCTTTCTAGGTAGTTTTTTCCTAGCCACCGTGCTTCTACACCTGCATTGCTTGCTGTTTGGGGTTGTAGGCGGGTTTCTGTACAGCACTTTGAGATATCACGCTGATGTACGAAGAGCTATATAAATACATTTTGATTTGATTGATTGATCAGGGCGTGAACTACCTGTATTTCTGATCAAATTTAATGTTATTTTAATGTGCTTTTCTTTTCAAAAACAGGACATTTCTAGGTGACCCCCAATTTGACGGTAGTCAACATATATACAGTGGGGAGAACAAGTATTTGATACACTGCCGATTTTGCAGGTTTTCCTACTTACAAAGCATGTAGAGGTCTGTAATTTTTATCATAGTACACTTCAACTATGAGAGACGGAATCTAAAACAAAAATCCAGAAAATCACATTGTATGATTTTAAGTAATTAATTTGCATTTTATTGGCATGACATAAGTATTTGATACATCAGAAAAGCAGAACTTAATATTTGGTACAGAAACCTTTGTTTGCAATTACAGATCATACGTTTCCTGTAGTTCTTGACTAGGTTTGCACACACTGCAGCAGGGATTTGGCCCACTCCTCCCTACAGATCTTCTCCAGATCCTTCAGGTTTCGGGGCTGTCGCTGGGCAATACGGACTTTCAGCTCCTCCAAAGATTTTCTATTGGTTCAGGTCTGGAGACTGGCTAGGCCACTCCAGGACCTTGAGATGCTTCTTACGGAGCCACTCCTTAGTTGCCATGGCTGTGTGCTTTTGTGTCGTGTCATGCTGGAAGACCAGCCACGACCACATCTTCAATGCTCTTACTGAGGGAAGGAGGTTGTTGGCCAAGATCTCGCGATACATGGCGCCCATCCATCCTCCCCTCAATACGGTGCAGTCGTCCTGTCCCCTTTGCAGAAAAGCATCCCCAAAGAATGATGTTTCCACCTCCATGCTTCACGGTTGGGAGGTCTTGGGTTGTACTCATACTTCTTCTTCCTCCAAACACGGCGAGTGGAGTTAGACCAAAAAGCTCTTATTTTGTCTCATCAGACCACATGACCTTTCTCCCATTCTCCTCTGGATCATCCAGATGCGTCATTGGCAACTTCAGACAGGCCTGGACATTGCACTGGCTTAAGCAGGGGACTTTGCGTGCGCTGCAGGATTTTAATCCAATGACGGCGTAGTTGTGTTACTAATGGTTTTCTTTGAGACTGTGGCCCAGCTCTCTTCAGGTCATTGACCAGGTCCTGCCGTGTAGTTCTGGGCTGATCCCTCACCTTCCTCATGATCATTGATCCCACGAGGTGAAATCTTGCATGGAGCCCCAGACCGAGGGTGATTGACCGTTCATCTTGAACTTCTTCCATTTTCTAATAATTGCGCCAACAGTTGTTTCCTTCTCACCAAGCTGCTTGCCTATTGTCCTGTAGCCCATCCCAGCCTTGTGCAGGTCTACAATTTTATCCCTGATGTCCTTACACAGCTCTCTGGTCTTGGCCATTGTGGAGAGGTTGGAATCTGTTTGATTGAGTGTGTGGACAGTGTCTCTTTTATACAGGTAACGAGTTCAAACAGGTGCAGTTTAATACAGGTAATGAGTGGAGAACAGGAGGGCTTCTTAAAGAAAAACTAACAGGTCTGTGAGAGCCGGAATTCTTACTGGTTGGTAGGTGATCAAATACTTATGTCATGCAAAAAATGCAAATTAATTATTTAAAAATCATACAATGTGATTTTCTGGATTTTTGTTTTAGATTCCGTCTCTCACAGTTGAAGTGTACCTATGATAAAAATTACAGACCTCTACATGCTTTGTAAGTAGGAAAACCTGCAAAATCGGCAGTGTATCAAATACTTGTTCTCCCCACTGTATATATATATAAAACTACACCTAATTATAGATGTTATGTTCCCCAGTTTCTGTGTTGTTGTGGGTTGTCGTGTGTCTATTTTCAGGAAATAGCTTTCCTGGATTCCTAAAGCAGCTGAATGATCGGCCCCCGTCGCTGATTGAGCTCTGACCCTCCTCTCGTCAGGGGAAACAGCTGTCTCTTCAATTACCAACTCCTTCTCAGCTTGATGAAGGCCAGTGTTCCTTCGTCAGAGAGTTTCTTCTTATATGTTCTGTGTTGGTTGTTGTGAAAGTTTTTTTTACATTTTTATATTATTTTGTAGCCGCTCCTTCAGTGTATGACAATAGGACTTAGTGTGTTTGGGTTATTGAAATTTCACAGAGTATTGGTCAATTATTCTGTGTTTCATTTGTCCCCGGGGGGGGACGCACCTTGGGAGTGTTTTAAGCAAGAGGCCTGCGGAGATACATACCCGTAGAATTAATCTGGCTATGAACACTAGAACTGGCGTATCAATGCTGGTCTATAGTACCATAGGTTAGCGCGCAGTGTCTAAAGGCTGGTAAACCTGCGGATCACCCCTGTATTTAGGTTTAGCGCGCCAGGTGGTGCTAAAGGCTAGGTAAAACGCTAGAGTCAGCGACACAACCCTGCGGACCTGTATTTAGTTAGCGCGCCAGTGGTGCTAAAGGCTAGGTAAAACCTGGGCGGATCAACCCTGTATTTAGTAGCGCGCCAGGTGTGCTAAAGGCTAGGTAAAACCTGGGCGGACAACCCCTGTATTTAGGTTAGCGCGCCAGGTGGTGCTAAGGCTAGGTAAAACCTGGGCGGACCAACCCCTGTATTTAGGTTAGCGCGCCAGGTGGTGCTAAAGGCTAGGTAAAACCTGGGCGACCAACCCCTGTATTTAGGTTAGCGCGCCAGGTGGTGCTAAAGGCTAGGTAAAACCTGGGCGGACCAACCCTGTATTTTAGTTCAGCGCCAGGTTGCTAAAGGCTAGGTAAAACCTGGGCGGACAACCCCTGTATTTAGGTTAGCGCGCCAGGTGGTGCTAAAGGCTAGGTAAAACTGGGCGGATCAACCCCTGTATTTTAGGTTAGCGCGCCAGGTGGTGCTAAAGGCTAGGTAAACCTGGGCGGACCAACCCCTGTATTTTGTTAGCTGCGCCAGGTGGTGCTTAAAGGCTAGGTAAAACCTGGGCGGACCAACCCTGTATTTAGGTTAGCGCGCCAGGGGGTGCTAAAGCTAGGTAAAACCTGGGCGGACCAACCCCTGTATTTAGGTTAGCGCGCCAGGCGGTGCTAAAGGCTAGGTAAACCTGGGCGGACCAACCCCTGTATTTAGGTTAGCGCGCCAGGTGGTGCTAAAGGCTAGGTAAAACCTGGGCGGACCACCCCTGTATTTAGGTCAGCTCGCCAGGTGGTGTAAAGGCTAGGTAAACCTGGGCGGATCAACCCCGTATTTAGGTTAGCGCGCCAGGTGGTGCTAAAGGCTAGGTAAAACCTGGGCGGACCAACCCCTGTATTAGGTTAGCGCGCCAGGTGGTGCTAAAGGCTAGATTAGAAGGAGGAAGGCAGGGGCAGAGGGGATTCCTTAACTTTTACTTTCTTTGCTCTGGTTCCATCCAGCCCCTTTTCCCCCTCTCATTACCGTGTTTAGGAATAATAACTTCACTATATATGATTTTTTCATACTTCTTTTTCACTCCACGGAGAGTTGAGATGTAGCAGGGTGTTGCGTTGCCTCCAAGAGTCGTACGTTCGATAAGAAGAGGCATTTGAATTAATTGGACTGTATTCAATTCAATTTCCTTTAATTCAAATCCTTATCTTATGTACTACTTCAATTCAAATTCAAGAATTTAACTGTAATATATGAATATGTAATACATTCCAAATCAATTCTGAGTTGAACCCAACCCTGGTATTCACATCTTCGACTAAAGGAATGGGAGTGGAGAGGTACCAAACCAATTGACGGTAGGGGACAGGTGGCAGTGGGTCAGTTGGCATGGTCCTGGGTAGACTGGCCAGCAGGCAGAGAGATTGAGATGCCACAGATACACAGAGCTTGTGTGTGTGTGTGTGTGTGTGTGTGTGTGTGTGTGTGTGTCGTGTGTGTGTGTGTGGGTGTGTGTGTGTGTGTGTGTTGTGTGTGTGTTGTGTGTGTGTTGGTGTTGGTGTGTGGTGAGAGAGAGATTATCTGTGTACAGAGAGATAATTGATGGGGAGATGTGTGTAGATTTTAGTGTTAGGACCACCCCATCTTGGACTAATGACTACCTGGCCCACCACCTAATCTTGGACTGTCTACCTGGCCCACCACCCACCCTGGACTAATGTCTACCTGGCCCACCACCCCACCCTGGACTAATGACTACCTGGCCCACCACCCCACCCTGGACTATATGACTACCTGGCCCACCACCCTACCTTGGACTGTCTACCTGGCCCACCACCCTACCTTGGATTTATGACTACCTGGCCCACCACCCCACCCTGGACTAATGACTACCTGGCCCACCACCCCACCTTGGACTGTCTACCTGGCCCACCACCCTACCTTGGATTAATGTCTACCTGCCCCACCACCCCACCTTGGACTATGACTACCTGGCACCAACCCACCTTGGACTGTGTCTACCTGGCCCACCAACGCTACCCGGACTAGTGAACTACCTACCACTCAACCCCCTTGGACTGTCTACCTGGCCCACCAACCCACCTTGGATTATGATTACCTGGCCCACCACCCCACCCTGGACTAATGACTACCTGGCCCAGGAACACAAAGATTTCACTATCTCATCCTGGAATATACAAGGTCAGAGGTCATTAGCCTTAGGTCTAAAGAGCAGGAAACATGGTACATGGTATAAAGGAGATGGACCCACTGGTTGCCCCTTAGGTTACAGAGAGCTGGTATTCCCGTCCGCCAAACTACCAGGTGTGAAACAGGGAAGAGACTCTGGGGGTGTGCTAATTTGGTATAGAGCAGACCTAACTCACCCTATTAAATGAATCAAAACAGGAACAGTTAACATCTGGCTAGGAATGAATAATGAAAGGATCTCAACAGAGAATAATGTCCTCCTGAGAGCTACCTATATCCCCCAATAGAATCCCCATACGTTAATGATGACAGCTTCACCATCTTAGAGGGGGAGATCAATCACTTCCAAGCTCAGGTACATGTACTAGTCTGTGGTGGCATAAATGCCAGAACTGGACAAGAACCTGACACTCTAAGCACACAAGGGGACAAACACCTACTCATTCAAGCGTTTTTCTTTATTTTTACTATTTTCTACATTGTAGAATAATAGTGAAGACATCAAAACTATGAATTAACACATATGGAATCATGTAGTAACCAAAAAAGTGCTAAACAAATCAAAATGTATTTTATATTTGTCACGTTCTGACCTTAGTTCCTTTTTTATGTCTTTATTTTTAGTTTGGTTTGGAGTTGGGGTGGGCATTCTATGTTGTTTTTCTATGTTTTGTTCTATGGTTATATTTCTGTGTTTGGCCTAGTATGGTTCTCAATCAGAGGCAGGTGTCAGTCGTTGTCTCTGATTGGGAGCCATATTTAGGTAACCTTGTTTTTCATGGTGTTTTGTGGGTGGTTGTTTCCTGTGTTAGTGTTTTCACCATACGGGACTGTTTCGGTTGTTTGTTTGTATTTTTTTGTTATTTTGTTCAGTTGGTTTATTAAATTATATCATTATGGACACTTACCACGCTGCGCTTTGGTTCTCACCTCATTCCAACGACAAGCGTTACAATATTTGAGATTCTTCAAATAGCCACCCTTTGCCTTGACAGCTTTGCAAACTCTTGGCATTCTCTCAACCAGCTTCATGAGGTAGTCACCTGGAATGCATTTCAATTAACATYAGTGTCTTGTTAAACGTTAATTTGTGGAATTTCTTTCCTTCTTAATGCATGTGTTGTCACAAGGTAGGGGTGGTATACAGAAGATAGCCATATTTGGTAAAAGACATTACTCTGACTAGACTAGACAACTACCTGGAGTCATATAAAACATTACTCTGACTAGACTAGACAACTACCTGGAGTCATATAAAACATTACTCTGACTAGACTAGAGAACTACCTGGAGTCATATAAAACATTACTCTGACTAGACTAGATAACTACCTGGAGTCATATAAAACATTACTCTGACTAGATAACTACCTGGAGTCATATAAAACATTTCTCAAATCACTGCCGGTTGTGATACAACCTGGAATCAAACCAGGGTCTGTAGTGACACCTCTAGCACTGAAATATCTTTTTTGGGATAGGGGGCAGCATTTTCACTTTTGGATGAATAGCGTGCCCAGAGTGAACTGCCTCCTACTCTGTCCCAGATGCCAATATATGCATATTATTATTACTATTGGATAGAAAACACTCTGAAGTTTCTAAAACTGTTTGAATGATGTCTGTGAGTATAACAGAACTCATATGGCAGGCGAAATCCTGAGAAAAATCCAACCAGGAAGTGGGATATCTGAGGTTGGTCGATTTTTCAACTCAGTCCCTATTGAATGCACAGTAGGATATGGATCTGTTTACACTTCCTACGGCTTCCACTAGATGTTACCCGTCTTTAGAAACTWGAATGAGGCTTCTACTGTGTTGTGGGGCTGAATAAGAGCTGAATGAGTCAGGTTACTGGCAGAGAGCCATTTCCTGGTCARGCYCATTTCACATGGTAGCGACTTGCGTTCCATTACTTCTATAGACACAAAGGAATTCTCCGGTTGGAACGTTATTGAAGATTTATGATGAAAACATCCTAAAGATTGATTCTATACTTAGTTTGAAATGTTTCTTCGACCTGTAATATAACTTTTTGAAGTTTGTGTCCGAAGTTATGCGGGACCTGCACGAGCGTTTGGATATGTGTACTAAACGTGCTAACAAAAGTAGCTACTTGGACATAAATAATGGACATTATCGAACAAAGCAACAATTTATTGTGGAACTAGGATTCCTGGGAGTGCATTCTGATGAAGATCATCAAAGGTAAGGGAATATTTATATTGTAATTTCTGATTTCTGTTGACTCCAACATGGCGGATAAAAAAAAAAAAATCTGAGCYCCGTCTCAGATTATTGCATGGTTTGCTTTTTCCGTAAAGTTTTTTTAAATCTGACACAGCGGTTGCATTAAGAACAAGTGTATCTTTAATTCTATGTAAAACATGTATCTTTCATCAAAGTTTGAGTGTTTCTGTTATTTGATGTGGCTTAGCAATTTCTCCTGATATTTTGGAGGCATTTCTGAACATGGCGCCAATGTAAACTGAGATTTGTGGATATAAATATGCACATTATCGAACAAAACATAAATGTATTGTGTAACATGATGTCCTATGAGTATCATCTGATGAAGATCATCAAAGGTTAGTGATTAATTTTATCTCTATTTCTGCTTTTTGTGACTCCTATCTTTGGCTGGAAAAATGTCTGTGTGTTTTTTGACTTGGTGGTGATCTAACATAATCATATGTTGTGCTTTCGCTGTAAAGCATTTTTGAAATCGGACACGATGGGTAGATTAACAACAAGATGTTTATCTTTCATTTGCTGTTTTGGACGTGTTAATGTGTGAAAGTTACATATTTCTAAAATATATTTTTTGAATTTCCCGCGCTGCCTTTTCAGCGGAATGTTGTCGAGGGGTTCCGCTAGCTATAGTGCCTTAGACCGCTGCGCCACTCGGGAGCCTTGAGCATATGTAAAATTGTCTGTTTACCAAGTTACCGTACGACAGACCACGTATTCACCCAGCACGCCCTAATTGACAAACAAACAAACTAAAACAAAGTATTCTCATGCTTTGTTGATTTCAAAAATGCTTTTGACTCAATTTGGGGTCTGCTATACAAATGACGGAAAGTGGTGAAGTGGGAAAAACATAAATTCCATGTACACAAACAACGTGTGGTATCAAGGAATTGGTGAGGGCACTAGAACAGTCTGCAGCCCCCGGCCTCACCCTACTAGAATCGGAAGTCAAATGTCTCCTGTTTGATGATGATCTGGTGCTTCTGTCCCCAACCAAGGAGGGCCTTGTCACGCCCTGACCGTAGATTGCTTTGTGTGTTTCTATTTTTAGTTTGGTCAGGGTGTGATGTGGGTGGATATTCTATGTTGTAGGTCTAGGTTTTGTATTTCTTTGTGTTTGGCCTGGTGTGGTTCTCAATCAGAGGCAGCTGTCTATCGTCGTCTCTGATTGGTACTTAGGTAGCCTGTTTTCCCACCTGTGTTGGTGGGTGGTTATTTTCTGTTTAGTGTTTGTTGCACCTGTCAGAACTGTTCGTTGGTCGTTTTGTTGTTTTTGTTTGTGTATTCATCTTGATTATAAGTATTATGGATACGTACCATGCTGCACTTTGGTCCTCCTCTCCTTCTTCCACCAACGGCCGTGACAGGCCTATAGCAGCAGCCCCATATTTCCCTCAGATTGCACAGACCCACAAGGAATTTGAAAACAAATGTAATTTAGATAAAGTCACATGTTTATTGGGCGAAACACCACGGTGTGCCATCACAGCAGCAAGATGTGTGACCTGTTGCCAAAAGAAAAGGTCAACCGGTGAAGAACAAAAAACATTGTAAATACAAAACTATATCTATCTCTTTATTTATTTCCATTTTGTACTTCAGATTTTTGCACAATGCTACAACACTGTACACAGCCACACTATAACATTTGAAATGTCTCTATTCCTTTGAAACTTGTATGTAATGTTCACTGTTCATTTAACTGTTTATTATCTATTTGCTAATATGCTTCCCATGTCAATAAATCCCATTAAATTGAAGAGAGAGAAAACTAGTGAGTGAGACAGATTTCTTTCATTATTGGCCCAATAGCTACATCATTAAAAGCATACATTTTACCTCACTTCATTCTAATGGACCTAGAAAGTTAGAACCAAGCCCTCCTCCTCGTCAAACACACACAGGACCCAGCTGATGCCCCACACTCCTACCAAGTCCCCCTGCTTCTGTGTGTGTGTGTGTGTGTGTGTGTGTGTGTGTGTGTGTGTGTGTGTGTGTGTGTGTGTGTGTGTGTGTGGTTGTGTTGTGTGTGTGTGTGGTGTGGAAGTGTGTGGATGATGTATGTAGTGAATAGTCAGACAGAGCAACAGAGCGAGAGCGAGACAGACAGAGAAGAGACAGGACAGACAGACAGAACGACGAGGAGAGGATGGGACGCCTAGCAGATGCAATGACTGTGACCTGAGTGACTCTGAGGTGCAGGCTAGGCCAGTAGCTTCCCAGGAGATCTCAAACCCCCAAAGCACCCTTCTCTCTCAGTCATGATAAGGGCCTGAGAGCTTCTGTCCTCTGGCAGGTTGACCTATTGCGCATAAAGGCTAACCAGGCAGATCCGTGCCTCCCTAGCCTGAAGAACGAAACAGACCCAAGACCCAAACTGGTTTTGGAACATGGTATCCGCTCTTCGTCGCATCTTGCCAACCATCCTCTCCCCTACTCCTACAAGAGAAGCAGGCGGGCGGGGCCGCTCCATCTCGTCTCTGCTCCTCCATCGCCTCGCCTCTCCTCCTCCTCTCCTCTCCTCTCCCTCTCCTCTCCTCTCCACTCATTCCGCTGCCTTCGCAGAGCGCGAAAGTCAAAAAATATTTTTAGAAATATTTAACTTCCACACATTAACAAGTCCAATACAGCAAATGAAGATAAACATCTTGTGAATCCAGCCAACATGTCCGATTTTTAAAATGTTTTACAGCGAAAACACAATATTTATGTTAGCTCACCCAATAGCCAAACACACAACGCTATTTATCCACCGCATAGGGAGCTTTCAAAAAACCAACAAAATATAGATATAATTAGTCCACTAACCAAGAAACAACTCATCAGATGACAGTCTTATAACATGTTACACAATACATTTATGTTTTTGTTCGAAAAATGTGCATATTTGAGGTATAAATCATAGTTTTACATGCAGCTACAATCACAAATAGCACCGAAGCAGCAGCAATAATTACAGAGAGCAACGTGAAATACATAAATACTCATATAAAACATTTATGAAAAATACATGGTGTACAGCAAATGAAAGATAAAACACTTGTGAATCCAGCCAATATTTCCGATTTTTTAAGTGTTTTACAGCGGAAACACAATATAGAAATATATTAGCTTACCACAATAGCCAAACACACAACCGCATTTATTCACCGCAAATATAGCTTTAGCATAAACCAGAAATAAATATAAAATAAATCACTAACCTTTGGTCAACTTCATCATATGACAGTCTTATAACATCATGTTACACAAAACATTTATGTTTTGTTCGAAAATGTGCAATATTTAGAGCTGAAAACCGTGGTCATACATTGTGTGAAAATGTAGCAACTTTTTCCCAGAAGTCCGGATATATTTCTGACACTCACCTTATCTGACCAAATAACTCATCATAAACTTTACATAAAAATACTTGTTGTATGGCAAATGAAAGATACATTGGTTCTTAATGCAACCGCTGTGTTAGATTTTAAAAAATAACTTAGTTAATTGCGTTTATTCGAGAGACCAGCGGCCCCGCTTAAAAGGGCGGAGAATAGGACTCAAAACCCATTTCAACACAAAACATAGCGCCATGGCAATAACATCATAAATGTTGTCTTACATTTTGCTGAGCTTCATCAGAATTCTTGTACAAGGAGTCTTTTGTCCAGAATAAATCGTTGTTTGGTTTTAGAATGTCCTTTTCTCCTGTCGAATTAGCACCTTAGCTAGCCACAGTGGCGCGAACATCCATTTTCTTCTCGACGCAAACAAAGGAAAACTCCAAAATCCGATAAACGTGAATAATCTGATAAAACTCGGTTGAGAAAACATACTTTACGATGATATTATCACATGTATTCAAATAAAATCAGAGCCGGAGATATTAGTCGTGTATACGAACGCTTTTCAGAAGGCAATCTGGGGTTCCTTCTCGCGCCTTCGAAGACAATGGAAATTTCCAGACCTGTCGACTCCAAAAAGCTCTTGTTCGACCTCAGATCAAGCTAGACACCCCATTTCACCTCCCACTGCCCGTTGACATCTAGTGGAAGGCGTATGAAGTGCATGTATATCGATAGATATAAGCCAGTTGAATAGGCAGGCCCTGGAACAGAGCCTCGATTTCAGATTTTTCACTTCCTGTTTGGAAGTTTGCTGCAAAATGAGTTCTGTTTTACTCACAGATATAATTCAAACAGTTTTAGAAACTTGAGAGTGTTTTCTATCCAATAGTAATAATAATATGCATATTGTACGATCTAGAATAGAGTACAAGGCCGTTTCATTTGTGCACGATTTTTTCCCAAAGTGAATATAGCGCCCCCTACACACTAACAGGTTAACTAATCATTGTCTTTTGTAGAATTTTTATAACAACATTCCTAAGGTGTTAAGCATTGTCTATTCCAAATATGTCACGAGTCCATTATTTGTATATTTTTCAATACGCAAATTCCACTATTGAGGCTAATCTTTATTGTGGCTAGCTTCACATAGGTGGTTCTGGCAGTGTTGGATGCTGCTAATAAACAAACGCATCTCCAGATTAGCTGTTTTTCCGCGTGGAGGCATGCATCGAACATTTAGGTCATCTAGCAGCTACAAGGGACACATAGGTGAACCAATATATTTGCTGGCTTTTCATCTGATTGTTAATGTTGATAAATTGCCATTAACTAGCCAGCTATCTTGATACTGCTGGGAGAAAGCTAGCTAAAGTTAGTTTACTGCCACCAACAGAGTTCACCTACAAATAGGCTGTGTTATTTTAATATAATTTTGCGGATTAGGGGGCTTATACACATTACATTAGTGTTTCATTAGTTAGTTAAGTTACTGACTGAGTTAACTCTTTTTGTTGCATTTTAGGTGGAGTGAAATCCCTTACAAAAATGCATTTGTTGCTGCATACTTCACACTAGTCGCAAACAGTTTACCAGAAGCCGTTTCTGGTGAACACATGAGTTCCAAGACCAGTAAACATGTTGATGATTTCATTCCTGTGCTGTTTGTCACTACCCTGGTAGGTTGTTTGATAACCTGAACCAGGTTGCAGGCATTGGTTACAGTTTGAAGCTTTCTCTTGAGTGGGCAGCTTGATGAAAGCCAGTCAATATTTAAATCACAATATACACCTCTTTGACGAGAAATGGGAGTTCCGTCCTCCTCAGTAAATTTCATGAAAATAAAAATAGTAAAACATTGAAAAAGTTATCGTTTTTAGATAAAACTATAATAAATATATTCAGGTCATCAAATAATTGATTAAAACACATTGTTTTGCAATGAAGGTCAACAGAAGCCTCAACAGCACTCTGTAGGGTAGCACCATGGTGTAGCTGGAGGACAGCTAGCTTCCGTCCTGCTCTGGGTACATTGACTTGAATACAAAACCTAGGAGGCTCTTGGTTTTCACCCCCTTCCATAGACTTACACAGTAATTATGGCAACTTCCGGAGGACGTCCTCCAGCCTATCAGAGCTCTTGCAGCATGAACTGGCATGTTGTACACCCAATCAAAGGATCAGAGAATTAATCTAGTACCGAAAGCATAAACTACAGCTAGCTAGGAATCTACCCTCTGTAGTGCATAAAATGTGGTGAGTAGTTGACTCAAAGAGAGAGAAAGACAATAGTTGAACAGTTTTTTCAACAAGTTAATTTCTTCAAAAATGAAGGAGAAGCGAGAGAGAGAGATTGCAAAATTTTCCTTCATAGGCTAGGTTGGAGCAAACTCAGGATGGGAAAGTTAGAGTATCATGTGGTAGCCTAAACCTATCGATGTTACATTGAACTGGGTGAGATATGAATGACAGTAACCTAAACCTATCGATGTTACATTGAACTGGGTGAATGGAATATGAATGACAGTCATCCAACATGCTGTAATAGAATTAAGGCAATGCTCATGAAACAAATAATTGTCCTCCTTCATCATAACCCCCACTGACGGCAACACCTCCACCTTTGGCATTTTTGTATTTTCTGTAGATGTTATAACCATGTATTGCTACCACTGTATCATCAAAGCTATTATCTAAGTGAGTGTCAGAATATGAATGTCATTTGTTACTCGCAAATGATTGATTTCATTAATCTTGTTTCCTAAGCTACATATGTTAACAGGGCTATTTTTAACACTTGATTGTTAAAGCTTGATTGTTTTCATTGCTTTACTGGGAAGCTTAACATAAGTAGACATGCTCATGTTATTTATTTTAGTGCAGGGTGAGCTGCACACAGTGGTCTTCCTACTAGGACACACCGCCTCAGTGCTAACAGTATAACTCTGGTTCATAGGCACATGATTACTGCAAACAATAGCTGTAGGATCAGCAGAGGGATTCAGGGCAGAGGGACATAAATTAGGTTACTTACATTGTGTCTTCCAACGCCCCCTGGGATAATGTACATTTGCTGAAGCATTATGACAACTCAGTGACCCAACGGTATGGATTAACTGAGCTGAGCTTGGGTCATTGATAAGTCATTGTCTCAACGCAGCCGTATAACGCTGTGAAAGGATCCAGGAACCCAAATGATTTGCGTGGATCCCATCCTCCTTATAAAACWAAAAACGAAGAAGAAGTTATTTGTTAAACGGCAGCCAAGCATTGATCATCATGTCACCAGAATAAGACCCTCAATATTTATTGGGAAGGAGCATCAAGGTCATTACTGTGCACATTCACCACCCTGTGAAGTTCATCATAATTGATTAAATATGTGGCCTAATAATCTACCCTCTGTAGTTCTTTACTGTCGGATGTCGAGCAGTTGCCAAACCAGGCGGTGATGCAACCGGTCAGGATGCTCTCGATGGTGCAGCTGTAGAACTTTTTGACGATCTGAGGACCCATGCCAAATCTTTTCAGTCTGCTGAGGGGAAAAAGGCGTTGTCGTGCCCTCTTCACAGCTGTCTTGGTGTGTTTGGACCATGATAGTGTGTTGGTGATGTGGACACCAAGGAAATTTAAACTCTCGACCCGCTCCACTGTAGCCCCATCAATGTTAACGGGCGCCTGTTCGGCCCTCCTTTTCCTGTAGTCCACAATCAGCTCCTTTGTCTTGATCACGTTGAGGGAGWGGTTGTTGTCCTGGCACCACACTGCCAGGTCTCTGACCTCCTCCCTATAGGCAGTCTAATCATTGTTGGTGATCAGGCCTACCAATGTTGTCGTCAGCAAACTTAATGATGGTGTTGGAGTCGTGTTTGGCCACAAAGTCGTGGGTGAACAGGGTGTACAAGAGGGGACTAATCATCCCTGAGGGGTCCCGGTGTTGTGGATCAGCGTGGCATATGTGTTGTTGCCTACCCTTATCACCTTGGGGTGGCCAGTCAGGAAGTCCAGGATCCAGTTGCAGAGGGAGGTGTTTAGTCCCAGGGTCCTTAGCTTAGTGATGAGCTTTGAGGGCACTATGGTGTTGAACGCTGAGCTGTAGTCAATGAACAGCATTCTAAAGTAGTTGTTCCTATTGTCCAGGTGGGAAAGGGCAGTGTGGTGTGCGAATACGTGTGCGAATACGATTGTGTAATCTGCCGCGTAATCTGTTGGGGCGAATTGGATTGGATTGGGTCAAGGGTTTCCAGGATTGATGGTGTTGATGTTTCAAAGCACTTCATCGCTACCGACATGAGCGCTACGGGGTGGTATCATTTAGACAGGTTGCTTTCACATTCTTGGGCACAGGGACAATGGTGGTCTGCTTGAAACATGTAGGTATTATAGACTCAGGGAYAGGTTAAAAATGTCAGTGAAGACACTTGCCAGTTTGTCTGCACATAATCTGAGTACATGTCCTGGTATTAAGTCTTGCCCTGAGGCCTTATGAATGTTGATTGTTTACAGGTCTTGCTCACGTTTGGCTACGGATCACACAGTCATCCGGAACAGCTGGGGCTCTCATGCTCGTTGTTGCTTGCCTTGAAGTGAGTGTAAAAGGCAATTAGCTCGTCTGGTAGTTTCGCGTCACTGGGCATCTTGTGGCTGGGTTTCACTTTGTAGACGGCAATAGTTTGCAAGTCCTGCCACATCTGACGAGCGTCAGAGCCGATGTAGTAGGATTCAAACTTAGTCCTGTGTTGACGCCTTGCCTGTTTGTTTGTTCGTCTGAGGGCATAGCGGGATTTCTTATAAGCAACCGGATTAGTGTCCCACTCCTTGAAAGTGGCAGCTCTAGCCTTTAGCTCGGTGCGGATYTTGCCTGTAATCTATGGTTTCTGTTTGGGATATGTACGTACGGTCACAGTGGGGACGACGTCGTTGATGAAGCCGGTGACTGAGGTGGTATACTCCTCAATGCCATTGGATGAATTCCGGAACACATTCCAGTCTGTCCTAGCAAAACAGTCCTCTAGCGTTGCATCTGCGTCATCTGACCGCTTCCGTATGGATCGAGTCACTAGTACTTCCTGCTTTAGTTTTGCTTGTAAGCAGGAATCAGGAGGATATAATTATGGTTAGATTTACCAAATGGAAGGCGAAGGAGAGCTTTGTATGCATCTCTGTGTGTGGAGTAAAGGTGGTCTAGAGTTTTTTTCCCTCTGGTTGCACATGTGACATGCTGGTAGAAATGAGGTCAAACTGATTTAAGTTTGCCTGCGTTAAAGACCCTGGCCACTACGAGCGCCGCTTCTAGATGAGCATTTTCTTGTTTTCTTATGGCCTTATAGAGCTGGTTGAGTGTGGTCTTAGTTCCAGCATTGGTCTGTGGTGGGAAATGTACAGCTACGAGTAATATAGATGAGAAGTCTCTTGGTAGATAATGGATCCCACACCCCTGCCATCGTATTACCAGACCTAGCTGCTCTGTCCTGCCGATGTACGGAAAACCCAGCCAGCTCTATATTATCTGCGTCCATCGATGGTTATTATTTAAATATTTGCGCATAAAATCATTTCCACCACCATTTCTTGCATAATCAATTTTAATGACACAAAAATAATCCACCATATTGAACAAAAAAAAGTTGTTTGTAGATATTTATACAATTTTAACGGCATTTCATGTTTCCATCAGCCTGGTCGTGACTTTTCTCGTCAGGTCATTTTAAGGGTCGGAGTTCCGCCGGGACAACTTCCGGTGAAACTGGAGGGTACGCAATTCAAAGAAATTCTCATAAATATTATGGATTTTAAACATTTTTCTTATATCGGCTGAAAGCTTATATTCTTGTTAATCTAACTGCACTGTCCGATTTACAGTAGCTATTACAGCGAAAATATGTCATACGATTGTTTTGAGGACGGTGCCCAACATCAACTTATCCCCACAGCATGATGCTGCCACCACCATGATTGACTTTGGGGATGGTGTTCTCGGGGTGATGGGAGTTCTTGGGTTTGCGCCAGACATACCGTTTTCCTTGATGGCCAAAAAGCTTAGTCTCATCTGACCAGAGTACCTTCTTCCATATGTTTGGGGAGTCTCCCACATGCCTTTTGGCAAACACCAAACGTGTTTGCTTATTTTATTCTTTAAGCAATGGCTTTTTTTCTGACCACTCTTCCGTAAAGCCCAGCTCTGTGGAGTGTACGGCTTGAAGTGGTCCTATGGACAGATACTCCAATCTCTGCTGTGGAGCTTTGCAGCTCCTTCAGGGTTATCTTTCGTCTCTTTGTTGCCTCTCTGATTAATGCCCTCCTTGCCCGGTCCGTGAGTTTTGGTGGGCGGCCCTCTCTTGGCAGGTTTGTTGTTGTGCCATATTTTTTAATAACGGATTTAATGGTGCTCTGTGGGATGTTCAAAGTTTCTGATATTTTTTTATAACCCAACCCTGATCTGTACTTCTCCACAACTTTGTTCCTGACCTGTTTGGAGAGCTCCTTGGTCGTCATGGTGCCCCTTGCTTGGTGATGTTGCAGACTCTGGGGCCTTTCAGAACAGGTGTATATATACTGAGATCATGTGACAGATCATGTGACACTTAGATTGCACACAGGTGGACTTTATTGAACTAATTATATCTTATTTACGGGCTTAATAGCAAAGGGGAGGAAACACATATACACACTCCACTTTCCCTGTTTTAAATTATTTTGACATTTTTTAAACAAGTTATTTTTTTCATTTCACTTCACCAATTTGGACTATTTTGTGTATGTCCATTGCATGAAATCCAAATAAAAATCTATTTAAATTACAGGTTGTAATGCAACAAAATAGGAAAAACGGCAAGGGGAATGAAGACTTTTGCAAGGCACTGTAAATAGCTATAAAATATACAAAATAAATGGTCTGTGATGGCATTCTAAAATCAAAATATTTGGGTTGAGTACTTGCACCAGGCGGAGGTGATGAGACCATTTATGTTGTCACTTGGAGACTGTTCACAGGTGTTTACAGTCGTTAGCGGAGAGGCAAGGTTTCCTCCTGTCAGAAACTTATCCACTATTGTTCAGTGAAAAAAACTAAAACATTCTCGCACCAGTCTTACTGCGGGGAATTCTGTTCCTGGCAGCTCATACTCAGTCCTCTTGGCAGCTGATACAACGTGTCCCAGAATTCCCATGCTGAAGCACAGTGGGAAAGTTGATATCAAACACATATTATTAAAGCACACATCCAGTGTACCAAGCAGTATGCCCTCTGGTTGATGTGTTCATGTGAATTAATAGATCAATGGGATGGATGAGCCATTAGTGTCTCATTCCAATGCTACTGTAATATGCTCTTAAGTCACTATTTATAGCTCTGTTAAAATAGACTTTGAGTTTGTTTTTTTAATGCATTTGTGCTTGCTTTTTGCTTATTTTATTTTGCTTATTGTAAAATGACAGAATTATTTCAGATCCAAKCAAAAAGTCTGACAGTATATTTTCTTCCATCATTGTAAAGAGCACATTTACAGTCCTTTCTCTTGAGATGGTTTTGTTCAGCCTTACTGGTGAGTAGGTGACTCTAATTAA
Organism: Salvelinus sp. IW2-2015; assembly: GCF_002910315.2. Lineage (NCBI taxonomy): Eukaryota > Metazoa > Chordata > Actinopteri > Salmoniformes > Salmonidae > Salvelinus > Salvelinus sp. IW2-2015. Next base: position 223,215 of record NW_019943012.1, on the reverse strand, counting down.
ACTGCTGAAGCACGTTCTGGTACGATTTTACACAATTTATTTTAYATACAAAATGTTACATTTTGGGGATGATATTTATTGAATGAAATACAGTTACTAAGTAATGAGTCATTAGTCCAATGTAATATTTTACACTTGCTCTGTGTAACAATGTTTTAACTCGACACAAAATGTAGGCCATTATTGTATGGCAAAACAGCATTGTGTGTGTATGTGTGCTGTCACCTAAGATAGAGTTCCTCTGTRCAGTGTCTGTGTTCTTTTGCCCATCTTAATCTTTTCTTTTTATTGGCCAGTCTGAGATATGGCTTTTTCTTTGCAACTCTGCCTAGAAGGCCAGCATCCCGGAGTCGCCTCTTCACTGTTGACGTAGAGACTGGTGTTTTG
>NW_019943012.1:217371-222803 GCF_002910315.2 Salvelinus sp. IW2-2015 | reverse complement strand
GTAAGGACTGATCACTGGCCGACGATAAGAAGCACTATCTAGGGAACCAAAAAGTAACAAAGATACTTAGAACAGTTAACGATGCGAACCCACAACACCAACCTCTGCTCAACCTCAGTAAGACCAATGAGCTGAACAGTTCAACTACACGGAGAAAGAGGGCGAGAGCACGCCTCCATGCCATAATCGACAGGGCTGTTAGTGGTTCAAGTTCAATTGGTCTGCCATCTTATTTATTGCATTTTAAACATGCAAGTGTTACTGTGCAGTGAAGCCGTTCCAACCATTTAACAGATCACTCAGTCCATCTTAGCAGATGCTCCAAAGCAACTCCAGAGCAACTACGAACCATTTACATAGTCATCTAATCAGACTCCCATCTAGAGAGACCTACAGAACCAATTTACATTACATTATCATCTAGCCAGACTCCCATCCAGAGAGGACCTACAGAACCATTTGCATTACATTAGTCATCTAGCAGACTCCCATCCTAAGACAAGCACTACAAACCATTTACATTACTAATTAGTCATACTACGCAGACTCCATCTACGAGAGGACCCACAGAACCATTTACATTAGTCATCTAACAGGACTCCCATCAGAGGAGCACCAACAGGAACCATTTACATTAGTCATCTAACAGACTCCCATCTAGAAGACCATACGAACCATTTACAAACTAGTCATCTAGCGACTCCCATCCTCACGAGAAACGCTACAGAACCAATTTACATTACATTAGTCATCACTAACAGACTCACCATCTAGAGAGACCCTAACATAACCATTTACAATTACATTATCATCACACAGACTCCCATCCTAGAGAAGACCCTACACGAAACCACTCTTTCACATTAGGTCATTCTAGCCAGACCTCCGCATCATAGAAAGACCAAGAACCTGTTACAAATACGCACGTAACATCTCTACGATGAGATAGAATTAGCTCATGCTACAGGCAGACTCCCATCTAGAGAGACTACAAGCCAACCATTTACATCTATCATCTATAGCACTAGGACACTTCCCTCTAGAGAGCAACCATCACCTAATAGTACATAATATCGCATCCCATCTAAGGACAGACAATTACCTAGACCATCCCCTAGCAGTACTCCCGTCAGAGAAACTACAGAACCATTTACAATTACATTAGTCATCTAACAAGACTATCCCATCTAGAGAGAACCACAAGAACCATGTACATATACATAGTTCAATCTAACGAGACTCCCATCCAGAGAGACTACAGAACATTTTACATACATTAGTCATCTCGCAGCACTCCCATCTAGAGAGACTACAGAACCATTTACATTAGTCATCTAAGAGACTCCCATCTAGAGAGACCTACAGAACCGATTTGACATTACATTAGTCATGCTGAGCAGACTCCCACTAAGAGACTACAGAACCATGTTTACATTAGTCATCTAACAGAACTCCATCTAGAGAGCACCCACCAGAACCATGTACATTACACTTAGTCATCTAGCAGACTCCATTCTAAGAGACCTAACAGAACCATTTACATTAGTTATCTAGCAGACTCCATACCAGAGAAACCTACAGAACCATTCTATTATATTAGTCATCGAAACAGACTCCCATCTAGAGAGAACCACAGACCATGTACATTACATTAGTCATCTAAACAGAACTCCCATCTAGAGAGACCTAACAGAATCATTTACATTAGTCAAATGCTAACAGACTCCCATCTAGAGAGACCCACCAAAGGACAACCAGGGTCAAGCACCCCCCCCAAGGGCAAGAACAGATCGAATCGGGGACCAAACCTACAACCTCTCGGCCCTCGGTCCAAGCTCCCATCCGCCCAGGCCACAAACCATCCTAGATCCCCCTACACATTCCCATCGAGAGCTTCCCCTCAACAATGCCACCCCACAAATCACCACCGCGGAGAAAAAAAATCCCCCTCAAGCCACTGCCAACTCAACCAAAACCACCCAATGTGCCAACAACCAATAAAAAGAACAAAAGACCAAAGACAAAAGGAAAACAACTTACAACCACGATGCAACAACAGAAAGACAACAAGACAACAAAAAGTCTAAACAGCCAACTGTAAACATTGAGGCAAAGGTTTTTGTTTTCTTAGAAACATTTCTGGGATCTTTTATTTCAGTTCATAAAACATGGGGCCGACACTTTTTACACGTTGCGTTTATAGTTTGTTCAGTTTATTTTATATTTCTTCCTCCAATATGATTAATGCAGTGTCAAGCCAACTATGTGGGTGGTATCTAAACACACCACTGGTTGATCAAATGCCACGAAGCGGTGATCAGGTTGTATTTGCCTGGGCTGCAATTCATATGACAGAACGTGGTTTAAAGTTTAATTAAAGGCCATGTTTCCATTACCCCCCAAAGCAATAATGTATAGCAAACTACAGTACAATCAAAAGTTTTTAGAAGACCTGCTATTACAGGGTTTTTCTTTATTTGTACTATTTTCTAACATGTAGAATTATTTTTGAATACATCAAACTATGAAATAACAATATGGAATCATGTAGTAACAAAATTGCTTAACTTTTTGGGGGATAGAGGGCAAGCATTTTCACTTTGGATGATAAGCGTGCCCAGAAGTGAACTGCCTCCTACTCTGTCCCCAGATGCTATATATATGCATATTATTATTACTATGTGATAGAAAACACTCTTGAAAGTTTCTAAAAGTGTTTGAATTTGTCTGTGATTATAACAGAACTCATATGCAGGTGCTTCTACACCTGCATTGCTTGCCTGTTTGGGGTTTTAAGGCTGGGTTTCTGACAGCACTTGAGATATCAGAGCTGAATGTACGAAGGGCTATATAAATACATTTGATTTGATTGATATGGCAGGCAAAAAATTGCCTGAGAAAAATCCAACCAGGAAGTGGGATACTGAGGTTGGTCGATTGTTTCAACTCAAGTCCCTATTAGATGCACATAGTGGTATGGATCTGTTTGCATTCCTACGGCTTCCACTAGATGTCAACCGATAGCGACTTGCGTTCCATTACTTCTTAGACACAAAGGAATTCTCCAGTTGGAAACGTTATTGAATATTAGATGAAACATCTAAAGATTGATTCTTATTAGTTTGAAAATTTTCTTCGACCTGTAAATAACTTTTTGAAGTTTTTGTCCGAAGTTATGGGACCTGCAGAGCGTTTGGAATTGTGTACTAAAAAACGTGCTTTTAACCAACCAGTAAAAAGCTAACTTTTTGGGGGGGAAACCAAAAAATAATTAATAAAAGAATTGGAAAAACCATTATCGAACAAAAACAACAATTTATTGTGAACTAGGATTCCTGGAGTGCATTCTGATGAAGATCATCAAAGGTAAGGAATATTTATATTGTAATTTCTGATTTCTGTTGACTCCAACATGGCGGATAAAAAAAAAAAAATCGGATCATTTTATTTCTTTCTGAGTGCCGTCTCAGATTATTGCTTTTTCCGTAAGTTTTTTTTGAAATCTGACACAGCGGTGCATTAAGGAAGCTATAAAACTGGCCTTCTTTAGACTAGTTTGAGATCTGGGAGCATCAGCGTTTGTGGGTTCCGATTTACAGCTCAAAATGCCAGAAACAAAGACCTTTCTTCTTGTTCTGAGAAATGAAGACTATTCCATGCGAGAAATTGCCAAGAAACTGAAGATCTCGTACAACGCTGTGGTACTACTCCCTTCACAGAACAGCGCAAACTGTCTTTAACCAGAATAGAAAGAGAAGTGGGAGGCTTGGTGCACAACTGAACAAGGACAAGTACATTTAGAGTTTAGTTGAGAAACAGACGCCTCACAAGTCCTCAAACTGGCAGCTTCATTAAATAGTAACCCAAAGGACCATTTGTGATGTTTATGGGACATATTGGAGTGCCAACAAAAGAATCTTGTCAAAGGTAAGGCATGATTTATATTTTATTTCTGCGTTTTGTGTCGTGCTTGCAGTGTTGAAATATGCTACTCTGTTTGTTTACTGTTGTGCTGTCATCAGATAATAGCATCTTATGCTTTCGCCGAAAAGCCTTTTTGAAATCTGACATGTTGGCTGGATTCACAACGAGTGTAGCTTTAATTTGGTATCTTACATGTGTGATTTAATGAAAGTTTGATTTTCATATCATGTTATTTGAATATGGCGCGCTGTATTTTCCCTGGCTATTGGCCGGTGGGACGTAGGAAGTGCAAACAGATCCATATCCTACTGTGCATTCAATAGGGACTGAGTTGAAAAATCGACCAACCTCAGATATCCCACTTCCTGGTTGGATTTTTCTCAGGATTTTGCCTGCCATATCAAATCAAATCAAATGTATTTATATAGCCCTTCGTACATCAGCTGATATCTCAAAGTGCTGTACAGAAACCCAGCCTAAAACCCCAAACAGCAAGCAATGCAGGTGTAGAAGCACCTGCATATGAGTTCTGTTATAATCACAGACATAATTCAAACACTTTTAGAAACTTCAGAGTGTTTTCTATCCAATAGTAATAATAATATGCATATATTAGCATCTGGGACAGAGTAGGTGGCAGTTCACTCTGGGCACGCTATTCATCCAAAAGTGAAAATGCTGCCCTCTATCCCCAAAAAAGTTAACAATTTTGGTTACTACATGATTCCATATGTGTTATTTCATAGTTTTGATGTATTCAAAATTATTCTACATTATAGAAAATTGTACAAATAAAGAAAAACCCTTGAATGAGCAGGTGTTCTAAAAACMTTTGATTGGTACTGTATGTGCTATACATTATTGTTTGGGGGGTAATGTGAAACATGGCCTTTAATTAAACTTTAAACACGTTCTGTCATACTGAATGCAGCCCAGGCAAATACAACTGATCAACGCGCRGTGGCATTGATCAACCAGTGGTGTGTTAGATACCACCCACATACGTTGGCTTGACACTCATTATCATATTGGAGGAAGAAATARAYAAATAACTGAACAAACATATAAACGCAACGTGTKAAGTGTCGGCCCCATGTTTTATGAACTGAAATAAAAGATACCAGAAATGTTTCATAAGAAACACAAAAATCTTGCKCTCAAATGTTTACAGTTGGCTGTTTAGATTTTTGTTGTCKTTGTTGTCTTTTGTTGTTGCATCGTGGTTGTAAGTTGTTTCCTTTGTTTTTGTCTTTTGTTCTTTTTATTGGTTGTTGGCACATTGGGTGGTTTTGGTTGAGTTGGACAGTGGCTTGYGGGGGATTTTTTTTCTCCCGGTGGTGATTGTGGGGTGGATTGTTGAGGGGAAGCTCTCGATGGGAACTGTAGGGGGATCTAGGATGGTTTGTGGCCTGGCGGATGGGAGCTTGGACCGAGGGGCCGAGAGGTTGTAGGTTCTGGTCCCCGATTCGATCTGTTCTTGTGCCTTTGGGCGGGGGTGCTTGACCCTG
>NW_019943012.1:196384-214921 GCF_002910315.2 Salvelinus sp. IW2-2015 | reverse complement strand
GAATTGAGGGTGTGTCATCACTAGCCTTTTCAAAGCACTTCATAATACAGCGCTGCAGGCAATAGTCATTCAGGCAGTTACCTTGGAGTTCTTGGGACAACCAACGGTGGTCATGTTGAAACATGTTGGGATTTCAGCTCTGGACAAGTAGAGATTGAAAATGTCAGTGGAGACACTTGCGAGCTGGTCTGCTTCATGCTTTGAGAACACTCTCTTATATTTCAGTTCTGGTCAGCGGCCTTGCGAGTTTCAACTAGAACCAGTTATCCGGAACAACAGGGATTTCACGAAAGACTCAGTGTTGTTTTCTCGAAGCGAGCATAAAAAGTATTTAGCTTGTTTGGGAGTTCCTGCATCACTGGGGCATCTCACGGTGGGTTTCCCTTTGTAATCCATTGTCGTCTACAACTTCCTCCTGTAATGTCCTTTTACATGTTTGATGTCTCATCGAGGTCGTAGTGGGTTTTCTTGTATGCGTCCATGTCCGTGTCCCGTTTCTTATAAGTTGGTACTCTAGGCCTTTTAGCCCTGATACTGCCTGTAATCCTTGTTTTTTTGCCCACCGGAAAATGCTGTCTCGGGGTGGCAGGCTCTTGTTTGTTGATGGCCCCATACAGTTTGTTGAATGCCCAAAGGGGGTGGTGGCTTGTGGATGGACGTAGACAGCCGTGATAATTACGGATGAGAACTCTCTTGGTAGATTAAAGGGTCTACAGTTTACCATGAGGTATTCTATATCAGGTAAATTAAAGGGTCTACAGTTTACCATGAGGTATTCATATTCAGGTAGATTTAAAGGGTCTACAGTTTACCATGAGTAGTTTCTATATCAGGTAGATTAAAGGGTCTACAGTTTACCATGAGTTATTCTATATCAGGTAGAATTAAAGGGTCTATATCAAGGTAAATTAAGGGTCTACATTTACCATGAGTATTCTATATCAGGTAGATTAAAGGGTCTACAGTTTACCATGAGTATTCTATATCAGGTAGATTAAAGGGTCTGCAGTTTACCATGAGGTATTCTATATCAGGTAGATTAAAGGGCTTACAGTTTACCATGAGGTATTCTATATCAGGTAGATTGAGGTCTACAGTTTTACCATGAGGTATTCTATATCAGGTAGATTGAAGGGTCTACAGTTTACCATGAGGTATTCTATATCAGGTAGCATTGAAGGGTCTACAGTTTACCATGAGGTATTCTATATCAGGTTAGATTAAAGGGTCTACAGTTTACCATGAGGTATTCTATATCAGGTAGATTAAAGGGTCTGCAGTTTACCATGAGGTATTCTATATCAGGTAGATTAAAGGGTCTACAGTTTACCATGAGGTATTCTATATCAGTTAGATTGAAGGTCTACAGTTTACCATGAGGTATTCTATATCAGGTAGATTAAGGTCTGCAGTTTACCATGAGGTATTCTATATCAGGTAGAATTGAAGGGTCTACAGTTTACCATGAGGTATCATTATATCAGGTAGATTGAAGGGTCTACAGTTTACCATGAGGTATTCTATATCAGGTAGATTAAAGGGGTCTCTACAGTTTACCATGAGGTATCTATATCAGGTAGATTAAAGGGTCTACAGTTTACCATGAGGTATTCTATATCAGTAGATTGAAGGGTCTACAGTTTACCATGAGGTATTCTATATCAGGTAGATTAAAGGGTCTTCAGTTTACCATAAGTTATTCTATATCAGGTAGCTTAAAGGGTCTATATCGAGGTAAATTAAAGAGTCTACCGTTTACAATGAGGTATTCTATATCAGGTAGATAAAGGTCTACAGTTTACCATGAGTATCTATATCAGGTAGATTAAAAGGGTCTACAGTTTACCATGAGGTATTCTATATCAGGTAGATTGAAGGGTCTACAGTTTACCATGATGTATTCTATATCAGGTAGATTAAAGGTCCTACAGTTTACATGAGGTATTCTATATCAGGGTAGATTAAAGGGTCTACAGTTTACCATGAGGTTTTCTATATCAGGTAGATTAAAGGGTCTACAGTTTACCATGAGGTCATTCTATATCAGGTAGATTTAAGGGTCTACAGTTACCATGAGGTATTCTATACAGGTAGATTAAAGGGTCTACAGTTTACCATGAGGTATTCTATATTCAGGTAGATTAAAGGGTCTACAGTTTTACCATGAGGTATTCTATATCAGGTAGTTAAAGGGTCTACAGTTTACCATGAGGTATTCTATATCAGGTAGATTAAAGGGTCTACAGTTTACCATGAGGTATTCTATATCAGGTAGATTAAAGGGTCTACATTTACCATGAGGTATTTTATATCAGGTAGATTAAAGGGTCTACAGTTTTACCATGAGGGTATTCTATATCAGGTAGATTAAAGGGTCTACAGTTTACCATGAGGTATTCTATATCAGGTGATTAAAGGGTCTACAGTTTACCATGAGTATTCTATATCAGGTAGATTAAAGGGTCTACAGTTTACCATGAGGTATTCTATATCAGGTAGATTAAAGGGTCTACAGTTTACCATGAGGTATTCTATATCAGGTAGATTAAAGGTCTACAGTTACCATGAGGTTATCTATATCAGGTAGATTAAAGGGTCTACGTTACCGTGAGGTATTCTATATCAGGTAGATTAAAGGGTCTACAGTTTACCATGAGTATTCTCTATATCAGGTAGATTAAAGGGTCTATACAGTTTACCATGAGGTCTTCTATATCAGGTAGATTAAAGGGTCTACAGTTTACCATGAGGTATTCTATATCAGGTAGATTAAAGGGTCTACAGTTTACCATGAGGTATTCTATATTCAGGTAGATTAAAGGGGTCTACAGTTTACCATGAGTATTCATTTCAGGTGAACAAAGCTGGAGATTTCCTTCACACTGGAAGCAGCACACCAGTTGTTGTTTATAAAGAGGCACACCCCTCCTCCTTTGACTTACCCCGAGGCCGGCCTTCGTCCGATTGAAAACCACTGATTCTACGTAGAAGAGTCATCCAGCCACGTCTCTGCAAGGCAGCTGTTCAAGTCTCTCTGATGGGAGACTCTCGAACTAATATCCATCCATCTTATTCTCCAGTGACTGGACATTTGGCAATGAACGGAGAAGAGAGCCGGATGTTTTTTTAAAAACTTTGTCTCAGTCTCACCAGGACGCCGGCTTGTCTTACCAGGACGCCGGCTGTCTCACCAGGACGCCGGCTTGGTCTACCAGGCGCCGGCTTGTCTACAGACGCGCGGCTTGTCTACCAGGACGCCGGCTGTCTTACCAGGCGCCGGCTTGTCTCACCAGGACCGCGCTTTGTCTACCAGGACGCCGGCTTGTCTACCAGGACGCCGGCTTGTCTACCAGGAGCGTTGTCTCACCAGGACGCCGGCTTGTCTCACCAGGACGCCGGCTTGTCTCACCGAGGACGCCGGCTTGTCTACCAGACGCCGGCTTGTCTCACCAGGACGCCGGCTTGTCTCACCAGGACGCCGGCTTGTCTACCAGGACGCGCGCTTGTCTCACCAGGACGCCGGCTTGTCTCACCAGGACGCCGGTCTGTCTCACCAGACGCCGGCTTTGTCTCACCAGGACGCGGCTTGTCTCACCAGGACGCCGGCTTGTCTCACCAGGACGCCGCTGTTTGTCTCACCAGGACGCCGGCTTGTCTCACCAGGACGCCGGCTTGTCTCACCAGGACGCCGCTTGTCTCAGCAGGACGCCGGCTTGTCTCACCAGGACGCCGGCTTGTCTCACCAGGACGCCGGCTTGTTCACCAGGACGCCGGCTGTCTACCAGGACGCCGGCTTGTCTACCAGGACCCGCTTGCTACCAGACGCCGGCTTGTCTCACCAGAGACGCCGGCTTGTCTCACCAGGACGCCGGCTTTCTCACCAGGAGCGCCGGCTTGTCTCACCCAGGACGCCGGCTTGTCTCACCAGGACGCCGGCTTGTCTCACCAGGACGCCGCTTGTCTCACCAGGACGCCGGCTTGTCTCACCAGGACGCCGGCTTGTCTCACCAGGACGCCGGCTTGTCTACCAGGACGCCGGCTTGTCTACCAGGACGCCGGCTTGTCTACCAGGACGCCGGCTTGTCTCACCAGGACGCCGGCTGTGCTTCACCAGGACGCCGGCTTGTCTCAACAGGACGCCGGCTTGTCTCACCAGGACGCCGGCTTGTCTCACCAGGACGCCGGCTTGTCTACCAGGACGCCGCTTGTCTACCAGACGCCGGCTGTCTACAGGACGCCGCTTGTCTATCCAGGACGCCGGCTTTGTCTACCAGGACGCCGGCTTGTCTACCAGGACGCCGGCTTGTCTCACCAGGACGCCGGCTTGTCTCACCAGGACGCCGGCTTGTCTACCAGGACCCGGCTTGTCTACCAGGACGCCGGCTTGTCTACCAGGACGCCGGCTTGTCTCACCAGGCGCCGGCTTGTCTACCAGGACGCCGGCTTGTCTACCAGGACGCCGGCTTGTCTACCAGGACGCCGGTTGTCTCACCAGGACGCCGCTTGCCTCTACCGGACGCCGGCTTGTCTACCAGACGCCGGCTTGTCTCACCAGGACGCCGGCTTGTCTACAGTACGCCGGCTGTCTACCAGAGACGCCGGCTTGTCTACCAGGACGCCGGCTTGTCTCACCAGGACGCCGGCTTGTCTCACCAGGACGCCGGCTTGTCTCACCAGGACGCCGCTTGTCTACCAGGACGCCGGCTTGTCTACCAGGACGCCGGCTTTGTCTCACCAGGACGCCGGCTTGTCCTACCATTGAGCCGGCTTGTCTACCAGGACGCCGGCTTGTCTACCAGGACGCCGGCTTGTCTCACCAGGACGCCGGCTTGTCTACCAGACGCCGGCTTGTCTACCAGGGAGGCCGGCGTCTCACCAGGACGCCGGCTTGTCTCACCAGGACGCCGGCTTGTCTACCAGGACGCCGGCTTGTCTACCAGGACGCCGGCTTGTTCTCACCAGGGACGCCGGCTTGTCTACCAGGACGCCGCGCTTGTCTCACCAGGACGCCGGCTTGTCTCACCAGGACGCCGGCTTGTCTCCAGGACGCCGGCTGTTCTACCAGGACGCCGGCTTGTCTACCAGGACGCCGGCTTGTCTCACCAGGACGCCGGGTTGTCTACCAGGACGCCGGCTGTCTACCAGGACGCCGGCTTGTCTACCAGGACGCCGGCTTGTCTCACCAGGACGCCGGCTTGTCTACCAGGACGCCGGCTTGTCTACCAGGACGCCGGCTTATCTCACCAGGTAGCGGCTTGTCTCACCAGGACGCCGGCTTGTCTACCAGGACGCCGGCTTGTCTCACCAGGACGCCGGCTTGTTCACCAGGACGCCGGCTTGTCTACCAGGACGCCGGCTTGTCTCACCAGGACGCCGGCTTGTGCTACCAGGACGCCGCTTGTCTACAGACGCCGGCTTGTCTCACAGGACGCCGGCTTGTCTACCAGGACGCCGGCTTGTCTACCCGGACGCCCGGCTTGTCTCACCAGGACGCCGCTTGTCTCACCAGGACCGCCGGCTTGTCTCACCAGGACGCGCGGCTTGTCTCACCAGGTACGCCGGCTTGTCTACCAGGACGCCGGCTTGTCTCAACCAGGACGCCGGCTTGTCTCACCAGGACGCCGGCTTTCTACCAGGACGCCGGCTTGTCTCACCAGGACGCCGGCTGATCTTACCAGGACGCCGGCTTGTTCTCACAGGACGCCGGTTTGTCTACCAGACAGCCGGCTTGTCTACCAGGACGCCGGCTTTGTCTCACCAGGACGCCGGCGTCTCACCAGGACGCCGGCTTGTCTACCAGGACGCCGGCTTTGTCTACCAGGACGCCGGCTTGTCTACCAGGACCCCCGGCTTGTCTCACCAGGACGCCGGCTTGTCTCACCAGGACGCCGGCTGTCTCACCAGGACGCCGGCTGTCTCACCAGGACGCGGCTTGTCTACCAGGACGCGGCTTGTCTACCAGGACGCCGGCTTGTCTCACCAGGACGCCGGCTTGTCTCACCAGGAACGCCGCTTGTCTACCAGGACGCCGGCGTTGTCTCACAGGACCCGCTTGTCTACAGGACGCCGGCTTGTCTACCAGGACGCCGGTTTGTCTACCAGGACGCCCCGGCTTGTCTACCAGACGCCGCTTGTCTACCAGGACGCCGGCTTGTCTCACACAGAACGCCGGCTTGTCTACCAGGACGCCGGCTTGCTACCAGGACGCGGGCTTGTCTACCAGAGACGCGGCTTGTCTACCAGGACGCCGGCTTGTCTCACCAGGACGCCGGCTTTGTCTCACCAGGACCGGCCGGGCTTTCTACCAGGGAGGCGGCTTGTTCTACCAGGACGCCGGCTTGTCTACCAGGACGCCGGCTTGTCACCAGGGAACGTCCGGCTTGTCTACCAGGACGCGGCTTGTCTACGCGACGCCGGCTTGTCTACCAGGACGCCGGCTTGTCTACCAGGACGCCGGCTTGGTCTCACCAGGACGCCGGCTTGTCTACCAGACGCCGGCTTGTCTACCAGGACTGCCGGTTGTCTACAGGACGCCGGCTGTCTACCAGGACCCGGCTTGTCTACCAGGAGCCGGCTTGTCTACCAGGACGCCGGTGTCTAACCAGGACGCCGGCTTGTCTACCAGGCGCCGGCTGTCTACCAGGACGCCGGCTTGTCTACCAGGACGCCGGCTTGTCTCTACCAGGAGTCACCAGGACGCCGGCTTGTCTACCAGGACGCCGGCTTTGTTTACAGACGCCGGCTTGTTCTACCGCGTCTACGCCGCCCATGAACATGGTAACACTAACCTTTAAATCTCCAGGTTCCAAATGTTCGACAAGTGGAACACAATGAACATCTCCGGTTGACTGCTTTCAACAAGGTCCTCTTTCGCAGCCCGAATGAGAAACAATATATTTGACCACAAGATCATGAGACATCACTTCAGAAATGTCTCTATCCATATGATGAATGTTTAGCGCATGCATGCGCATACACACACACGCATACACACACACACACACACACACCACACACACACACAACACACACACAAACACACACACACATACACATACACACACACTCTTCTCTCTCTCTCTATAATTGATGTATTTTAATCAGAGAGCAGTAGACGGTAGAGGAATGTTGCCTCAAACACAGTCATCAAGGTCTAACCATTCCCTGAACATGTTTACACTGTATCACATACCGGGAAAAAGGAACAAGTATAGATGGAGGATGGAGGGGGAGAGAAGGAGGGAGGATGGAGGGGGAGAGAATGAGAAAGAAGAGATGGAGAGTGATACGTTGTGTGCTAATAATCTCTCCTTTCTCCTGAAGTGTGCACTCGTTCACTACTCCACCACAAGGGAATGAGGAAGTGAGGGAAAGAGAGTGAATCCCAAATCACCGCCTTGCCCTCGCCCCTCGGCGTTCACACGCACCCCTGCCATTTGCACAAGTGTCCCAAAGCGGAGGGAGTGAAAATGATTGAGGGTGTTAGGGACTAAATAGACCCTCAGATCGCCTTGGTGACCGAGCCAGCAAGGCTGCAGGCTTCAGAGCGAAATGATATCCCAACATGCACTGCAATATGTTTGGAGTTTGTGCAATTTCATAAAAAAAGTATGGAGAGTCATTGCCACGTGCATTTGTTTATGTCTGGTTTCAAAACTTGATAAATGTAACATATGAAATACCTCCCAAATTAAATGTTTATCTTTTACTGAGGTTTAAATCTTGTGAAACAACAGGGGGGGGATTTGTTCATTTGAGTTTCATGCTTGTTTTATTCTCTAAAAGTGCATCATTAAAGACAGAAGTGTGTCTTGAAGTTGAAGGTATATTAATTACCTCGCCCCTCTCTGGAAGTCTGAGTTTCATCAGCAACACGTGACCGCTGAGGGACCTCCGAGTTTCATCAGCAACACGTGACAGCTGAGGGCCCTCTGAGTTTCATCAGAAACACGTGACAGCTGAGGGCCCTCTGAGTTTCATCAGCAACACGTGACCGCTGAGGGACCTCCGAGTTTCATCAGCAACACGTGACAGCTGATGGCCCTCTGAGTTTCATCAGCAACACGTGACAGCTGAGGGCCCTCTGAGTTTCATCAGCAACACGTGACCGCTGAGGGACCTCCGAGTTTCATCAGCAACACGTGACCGCTGAGGGACCTCCGAGTTTCATCAGCAACACGTGACAGCTGAGGGACCTCCGAGTTTCATCAGCAACACGTGACCGCTGAGGGCCCTCTGAGTTTCATCAGAAACACGTGACCGCTGAGGGCCCTCCAAGTGACTTGGTTCGGGGAGAGAGAGTCAGTTTCCCTAGGCATGGTGGGTAAGAGTGTCTGCTTTGATTCCACTGTCCGTGATTGGTCTGAACTGGGACAGCTCGTTATGCTCGTTAAGTGTGTGTTCAGGCTTATAATTGGAAGATTTAGGGCTGGGGAGGAGTCAGGAGTCACATGCAATTTGGGGTTGGGGAGAGAGAGGGGTTTTTGGCGTAGTGATCACACACACACGCACACAAACACACAGTAAGGTCAATGTTAGCAGAGGGCAGGGGCGCCCGGTTAAATGGTGTTTGCCCAGGTGGGGGTAATTACCCTAGGGCGGGGTGTGTGTTCGTGTGTGTGTGTGATTGCTCTCTCTGAGTCTATCCAGGACTGTTTGGATTAGGAAGATATGAATCAGACTTGTTTTCACTTCACTTCACTTCACCTCTCTCTCTCTCTCTCTGTCTCTCTCTAGGTCTCTGTCTCTCTCTCTCTCTCTGTCTCTGTCTCTCTCTGTCTCTCTCTCTCTCTCTGTCTCTGTCTCTCTCTGTCTTCCTACTAGAGAGAGTTGGATATTGAGAAAGTGAGCGACAGAAAGGTACCGAGATAGATAGTGAGGAGGAGGAGGAGCTCTCAATTCAATTCAATTCAATTGACTTTATTGACATGGCAAGTTATTATTACTTACATTGTCAAAGTATACATATCGAAACATTTAAATAAAATATATATGTATATATATATATATACACAAAATATATATATATTTATATATAAATAAATGGTGGGACTAACAGCAATAATAATAGTAGTAGTGGACATGGGATCACCATTAATAACAGCTACAACAACAATATTAATCAGAACAACAATACATTAAAGCAACAGTAGTAGACCAGTGTCAACATGACTGAGAAGACACATGACCTGGTACGAAAGACAAAACAAAACTAAGCTAAATGGGAAATATTATCAACATTACTTTGCATTTTTCACTCTCATCTCTTCTCTCTCTCTCTCTCTCTCTCTGACTGAACTGCTCTCTCTCTCTCTCTCTCTCTCTCTCTCTCTCTCTCTGAGTGAACATCTCTCTCTCGCTCTCTCTCTGACTGAACTGCTCTCTCTCCCCCCTAATTCAATTCAAAGGGCTTTAATGGCATGGGGAACATTGTTTACATTACCAAAGCAAGTGAAATTGATAATAAACAAAAGTKAAATAAACAATMAAAAATGAACAGTAAACATTACAATCTCTCTCTCTCTCTCTGCCTGCGTGGCTGTTTTGGCGACCCGGTAATAAAACACGCACATGAGTTTATAGACGTGCACGCTACTCACTGCATGCAGGAACTGCAGGAAGGTAGAGGGAAAGAAAAGGAAAAACGATACCTGGAGTCAAACTTCTTTCCATCGGGGAACATGCCGTTATAGTGGTAACGGACATAGTCCCCTACTTTCACAGCGCGCCCGCACTGCTCCGGCACGAACGTTTTCTCAATCACGATGTCGTCTAACGGTACCGGAGGGGCGTCACAAGCGGCAAACGCCACCAGAACCGCCAGATAGATCATCCCGTGCACGCACTGGTTCATTTTCATAGCACTATCCTTTACCGACAAAAATGAAGGTGGTTAACCGAGACTTTAACGGTTGCTACTGCTCTCTTTTTCACTCTCTCAGGTTGTTTCGGTTCCTCTGATCTTCTTCCCGGTTCTGTCTTCTTCCCTTGATCCCAGTCCGTTCGGGCTTGAATAGAATGGGCGCAGGCGCAGTAGCACACAGCAGATGTGTTGACGTGGAAACGGCAAATGGAGGGCCTAGTAGTCACGGCTGGAGACCAAATAGACTGCATCATCACTGCAAGACCCCCCACAAGACCCCCAGGACACAAATGTACTACTGTAGAATAGAATACATTGACACATGTAGCCTATATAGGCAAATGCAGTTTGAGGGGATATTACAAGCGGAGCTATGACGGGGTGGAGGTGTGGTGGTGGGCCAGTGTGTAAGTATTTTTCAGGGGATTTTTCTGCCCCCCCCCCCCCTTTAGCTCTCTGGAATGTCTTGACGTGGCAGGGGAGAGGGGAAGCCGCAGGCTACAGAGACAATTCGAATTAGTGGGTGATGGAATATGCTACTTTTCTAACATATAATCTATASTAAACATAAAGCCGAACACAACCGAACAAGCACTTTCATGTTGCCTATTGAAAGTTATAAACTCACCATTCACCTGGCCACTTCTCATTGTCTCTGGGTGAAATCAATCACACTCCATTGTGTGGCCATTTGGCATCTGGTATGGGGTGCAATAGTGGAAAACACTTGATCTGTGACTTTGTGACACTCRTTTACATAGAGGTTAATAAACTACKGGTTAGTGCAGTGGTCTGGTTTCCCCCAACCAGTGTTACTGCAGTAATTAGGGGAGGTGCCCGGAGTAATCCGGGGAGGGAGAGTTGTGTCGGGATAAGTGGTGGGGGTAGAGGCGGTCCCTGTCTCACGCAAGGCACAGAATAGAATAGAGACGTAGGATTTAGRCCATCCGTCCAACCTTTACACATAAACTAAATATTTCAACCTCAAGCACTCCGCTATTCTTCTATTCACGTTTTCAGTTAATACGAGAAATACAGCTTTACGAGTTTCCCGCGACATGAACTAATGCGGGTAGACTCCGCGTATAAATACTACGCTGGATCAGTACACCGGAGAGAAATGGCAGGAGACAGTAGACTACCTCGAGGTGTCTCTCCGGTTGTACGGAGGACTGCTCAGGGACAGCGAGGCCTTCTGCAACCTCAACTGCAGCTCCTGCGAGTGTTCGGTAACGTTATGAAGAGGGCGGGCGCAGTGACTGACGCGGTGCAAACAGCGGCTGSCCGCCTTCAGACAGACCATGCCCAGCCAGGACACCGTGGAGGCGTTCGAGAAACGAGAACCCTAKAAATACCCGCAGTTCGCCTCCTTCAAAGTGAGTGAAATCAGTGCTGATCTCCGCCGTATGGAASAGAGGAGCGCTGATCTCAATCTGTAGAGCTGCCTGTCTCTCAAAAAACAACTAAAACTGAATACATTTGGTATATAAAAAAGTCGTTTTTAAATTGTAGTTTATATATTTTTTAAATTAAGTGTTTTTCAATAACTTTTGGAACTATGTAGATGAGTGTACACTCTTACAAAAAAAGGGTTCTGGATAGAACCAAAAAGGGTAATACGGTTCTAAACTCAGCAAAAAAAGAAACGTCCCTTTTTCAGGACCCCGTCTTTCAAAGATAAATCGTAAAAATCAAAATAACTTCACAGATCTTCATTGTAAAGGGTTTAAACACTGTTTCCCAGGCTTGTTCAATGAACCATAAACAATTAATGAACGTTGTTAAGACACTAACAGCTTTACAGACGGTAGGCAATTAAAGTCACAGTTATGAAAACTTAGGACACTAAAGAGGCCTTTCTACTGACTCTGAAAAACACCAAAAGAAAGATGCCCAGAGTCCCTGCTCATCTGCGTGAACGTGCCTTAGGCATGCTGCAAGGAGATATGAGGACTGCAGATGTGGCCAGGGCCCTCGCTTCATATTCGTTGCCAGACCCACTGGCTCCAGGTCATTYATAAGTCTTTGCTAGGTAAAGCTCTGCCTTATCTCAACTCACTGGTAACAATAACAACACCACGTAGCACGCGCTCCAGCAGGTATATCTCACTGGTCATCCCCAAAGCCAACACCTCCTTTGGCCGCCTTCCAGTTCTCTGGTGCCAATGACTGGAACAAATTGCAAAATCGCTGAAGTTGGAGACTTACATTTCCCTCACAAACTTTATCAGCTATCTGAGCAGCTAACCGATCACTGCAGCTGTACATAGCCCATCTGTGAATGGACAATCCAATATACCTACCTCATCCCCATATTGTTTTTGTATTTACTTTTCTGCTCTTTTGCACACCAGTATTTCTACTTGCACATCATCATCTGCACATATATCACTCCAATGTTAATTTGCTAAATTGTAATTACTTCGCTACTATGGCCTTACCTCCTCACGCCATTTGCACACACTGTATATAGACTTATTTAAAAAAAAAGATATATATATATATTGTGTTATTGACTGTACGTTTGTTTATTCCATGTGTAACTCTGTGTTGTTGTTTGTGTCACACTGCTTTGCTTTATCTTGGCAGGTCGCAGTTGTAAATGAGAACTTGTTCTCAACTGGCCTTCCTGGTTAAATAAAGGTTAAATAAAAAAATTATAAATTGCATTGTCTTAGGCGTGAGACCACAGCAATACCACAGCACACAGCAGCAGTAAATACAACAGTAATACCTGCCAGTAATACCACATGTAATACCACAGTAATACCAAGCAGTAATACACAAATCAACTAATACAACAGTAATACCACAGTAATACCACAGTAATACCACATTAATACCACAGCAACCCACAGTAACACCACGTAACACCACAGTAATACCACAGTAATACCACAGTAATACCACAGTAACACCACTTGTATTTGTAACCATAAAGTAATAGGACTGTCACGTTTTGTAGTAGGTAAACTGTAGGTAGTGGTACATGGACGCTACAAACTTTCCCCACGATGAATCCTCCAACCACAGGAGTCAGTTCTGCCTCACACCCTCACCTGCTCTCCAACACCTTTTGTCTAGTGGTCTGGGAGGGAGAGAAAGAGAGAGAAGGAAGGAGGGAGGCATAGAATAAGAAGAAAGGAGGGAGAGAGAGGAGAGAGCGGGAAGGAGGGAGGCATAGAGATAGGAAGAAAGGAGGTAGAGAGAGGAGAGAAGCGAGAGAGGAGGAGGAGGGAAAAGGAATTTCATGATGAAGTGACCTGTTCTGAAACTCAAAAGCTTTTGTTTGATATTTGGACAGATAAGTTCCACCTTTGTTGGCAGGGTAAAAAGAGTGACAGGTTGATGGGGGGGGATCTTCTTAGCAGCGAGGAACAGACCATGCGATTGAGGGGCAGAAAGAAAGACTCACCTGCCGATGGTCCGGGTTAAAATAAAGACTCCACTGTGGATGTGAGGGTAGAATAAGACTCCCTGCGATTGAGGGGCGAAATAAAGACTCACCTGCGATTGAGGGCAGAAATAAAGACTCAGCCTGCGATGGAGGTAGCAAATAAAGAGCTCACCTGTGATGGAGGGGTAGAAATAGAAGGATCCCGCTGCCGATGGAGGGTAAAAGAAAAAGACTCACCTGAGATGGAGGGGTAGAAAGAAAGAGTAACCTGCGATGGAGGGGTAGGAATAACGACTCACCTGCGCTGGAGGGGTAGGAATAACGACCTCACTGCGATGGAGGGTAGAAAAGAAAGACTCACCTGAGATGGAGGGGTATGAAATGAAGACTCTCACCTGAAAGATGGAGTGGGGTACCGAAAGAAAGACTGCCACCTGCGATGGAGGGGTAATTGAAATACCACAGAACCACCTGCACTTCTGATGGAGGGGTATATCGTGAATAGTCTTTCTCTAAAGACTTCATTATCCTGCTTGATGGCATGAGGTAGAAAGAAAAGACTCACCTGCGATGGAGGGGGTAGAAAGAAGACTCACCTGAGATGGAGGGGTACGAAGAAAGAGTCACTCCCTTGCGATGGAGGGGTAAGAAATAGAGACTTCCAAACCTGCGATGGCACCGGCGATCGGCTAGAGTTAAGAAGATCTCACCTGTATAGTTATTCTACCGAGGGTAGACCAAATATAAGACTCGAGCGTCGAGATGGGAGGAGCGTAGAAATAATCGCATCTCCTCGATGTGAGGGTAGTCCAGAAAGAAAGACTCACCTGAGATGAGGGGTAGAAAGAAAGAGTCACCTGCGATGGAGGGGTAGGAATAACGACTCACCTGCGACTGAGAGCGGGAGAAGATGTGAGAGAGGACTCTCACTGAGGATGAAGGGGTAGAGAATAGACTTCTCTACTCGGATGGAGGGGTAGACAACGAATAGACTCACCTGCATGATGGAGCAGGTGGTGAATGTAGATCACCTGCGATGGAGGGTAGAATAAGACTCACCTGCGATGGAGGGGTATGATAAGAATACGACTCTATTCCTAAGACCGGAGGGTAGACACGCAAAAGATCTCACCTGCGAGCGACGAGGGTGATCACATATTAAGATCCATACACCTGCGATGTGATGGGGTCACGCAATCAACGACCACCTGCGTTGCGAGGTGAGGAGATGAGAGATCTCATCTACTTTAACGCATGGAGGCGGTACGACAGATAAGACCTCAGCCTGCGAAGTGGAGGGGTAATAAATAAACAGCTCAAGCCTGCGATGGAGGGGTAGAAAGAAAGACTCACCTACTCGATGGTCATTTCTTGGTAAGCATAATGAAAGACTCACTCTGCGATGCGAGGGGTAAGTAAATTCACAGACTCACGCTGCAGATGGAGGGGCTAGAAGATAAGACTCACCTGCGTATGGTAGGGTAGAAATCATATTGTCTTCAACCTGCGCATGGAGGGGTAGACCAAGAAGACTCTTTCACCTCGCATGGAGAGGGTGAGAAATAAAGACTCCACCTGCGATGGAAAGGGTAGAAATAAAGACACCTACGCTATTGACGTTGGGTTATGCATAAAGAAAGACTTCATCCTTGTCTTATGCGGATGGTACGAATAAAGACTCACCGTGCGATGGAAGGTAAGAAATAGACACCAGCGATGGAGGGGTAGAAAGAAAGACTCACCTGCGATGTGAGCCGGTAGAATAAAGATCACCTGCGAGTGGAGGGTAGAAGATTAAGGACTCACAGGCGATGGAGGGGTAGAAAGGAAAGACTCACCTGCGATGGATGGGTTAGAATTAACGACTCACCTGCGATGGATGGGTAGAAATGAAATGATCTCACACTTACGATTTGGAGGGGGTAGCAAAGAAATAGTACTCACTCTGCGCATGGAGGGTAGAAAATAAAGACTCACCTGCAATGGAGGGGCCTCCAGAAGAAAGCCACTCAATCACCTGCGCACGGAGTGTGAGGGGGTAGAAATAAAAGCTCACCTGCATGGAGGGTAAGATAAGACAAGGATCTCACTGCGATGGAGGGGGTAGATAATAATGACCATCCTGCGATGGAAGGTAGAAATCAAACTCACCTATCGTGGAGGTAGACAGAAAGCTCACCTGCGATGGATGGTCGAAATAAGACTCCACCTGCGAGGAAGGGTAGAAATAAGCTCACTCAGCGATGAGGGGTACGAAGAAGACCATCCTGCACAGGTGATGCCGATGGTACTTGGTCTTCATGACCAATAAAGTAGCTTCCCTACCCATCTCCTAGTGAGTCTTTTCTTTTCTGCGCACCTTCCCAGGAGGGTAGATACTAAGACCGCTTAAGGTGCGCACGTCTCTGCGATTAGGATTAGTGCTTAAAGAACCATAAAGACTCCCACTCCAGCCACTGATGCGAGCAGTATGGAAAAGAAAGACTCACCTGCGATCGGATGGTATAGTAATTAATCGACCTCATCATTCGCGCGCAGAAATGGATGGTCGTTATCAGTAAATATCCTGCCACCGACCATCACACCTATCGATGGAGGGGTACCGAAATGATGAGATCGATCTTTTCAATCTTCCTGTCGGATCGCGACCTGGCAGGTAGACAGGCAAAGACTGGTGGTCTCACTTTAAAAACCTGATTGGTAGGGGCTAAGAATATAAACCTCTCCATGACTCACCAGTGTGACGAGTGCCTGAGGGTTGTAAATAATATATAGACTTTCAACACACCTCTCACATCGCAGGTGATGAGGGAGGGTAGAAATAAATGCTTACTTTCACTTCCTGCCCCCTACAGATCGGCATATGGGAGTGGGGTCGTAGAAGAAAGACTCACCTGCGACTGGTATGGCGTGAGAGAATACGCTACTGCACCTACGATGTGATGGGGTAGAAAGAAAGACTCACCTGCGATGGATGGGTAGAAATAAAGACTCAACATCCTACCGATGCGAGGGGTAAAAGAAAGACTACACTCTGGATGGATGAAGGCTAGAATAAAGGACTCCACCTGGCTGAATGGAGCCGAGGGGTAGAAACATAAATGATCTCACCTTAACGATGGAGCGCGGTATTGACGAAAGAAGACTCTCGACTTTTGTCATACACCAAAGCATTTTGAGATTTCAAGAAACAGGACACTCATGCATATGTAATCAGCCGATTGGATGGGGTAAGACAACACAAAGACTCATCTGCTGATGGATGGTAGAACACTAACGACTCACCAGCGATGACGGGCTCAGAAACTATACGACCCTTCAATCCCTTGCCGCAGCTGCGATCTGGGTACAGCAATAAATGACTTCACTCATGGTACCTGGAGGGCGCAGAACTATGCCACACCTCACCTGCCCGATGTGACTGGGTAGAAATAAAGACTCACCTGCGATGGAGGGGTAGAATAAAGACTCACTACGAATGGAGGGGTAGAAATAAAGACTCACGCTGCGATGGAGGGTGAAAAAAGACTCACCTACGATGAAGGGGTAGAAATATTAAAGTCTCTGACCTCCCTGGCTTCCTTCTGAAGCAGCCAGACACTCATCATAGACCTTGAAGAAGTTCCCTCAAGCCAGCTCCATTCTGACAGTGACGTACGGTAGTTTATCACCGTTATACGCCCCGCAATACAACATGTGGAACAACAACACACGGTGATACAAGTAACACAACATTTACAACAGGTTGATCAGTAACACACATTACAACACGTTCATTGTAACTAGATTAGAAACAGACTATTTAACGGAAACACAGAGCACCGGGCAACACAGAGCACCCGGAACAACAGAGCACCGGAACAACAGAGCGGAAACCAGACGTACACAGAGCACCAGCACACAGAGCCACCGGAACACAGAGCACCGGAACACCAGAGCTACGGAACACAGAGCACAGGAAACAACAAAACACCGGACACAAAACAACCCGGAACACAGAAGCACCGAACACAGAGCACCGAACCACAAACACCGGAACACAGACCGGAACACAGACCGCCCGGAACACAGAGCAAAACACAGTAACACACAGAGCACCGAACACAGAGCACCGGAACACAGAGCCACGGAACACGAGCACCGGAACACAGAGCACGGAACACACAAGCCACGGAACACAGAGAACCCGGAACAACAGGAGCACCGGAACACAGACACCGAACACAGAGCACCGGAACACAGAGCACCCGGAACACAGAGCACCGAACACAGAGCACCGGAAGCACAAACACCGGAACACAAGCAAACACAGGCACGGAACACAGAGCACCGGAACACAGAGCACCGGAACACAGAGCACCGGAACAAAAACAGAAACACGGAACACAGAACCACCCGCGAACAGAGACGGTGGCGGACTGTTTTTTAAAATTAAATAATTGTGAGCGTCAGGAAGGCCTATATCACGATCGTCGCCTTTTCAACATCCAACATCTAAAGTCTATTTCTAGTGTTCAGGCTGCAACTGGACCTCAAGCCTAACCACTTTGGAGTAAGACTTTAACGTCCTCCTAGACATCAAACCGATATCCTTAACCCATCTAACCTAATGAGATCTTATAAGCAGCTTTCCTTAAAACCCCATCTAACCATGGAGATCATTATATAAGCAGCTTTCCCTTGACCCCATCCAACCCATGGAGATCATTATATATGCAGCCTTTCCCTTGACCCCATCCAACCATGGAGATCATATAAAGCAGCTTTTCTGGCGTGTGTGTGTGTGTGTGTGGTGCGTGTGGCGTGTGCGTGTAGCGTGTGCCGTGTGCGGCGTGTGTGTGTGTGTGTGTGTGTGTGTGTGTGTACGTGTGTGTGGTCGTGTGTGTGTGTGTACGTGTGTGTGTGTGTGTGGGGACAGGAGGAGAAAGGAGGGCAGAGGAGGACAGGAGGAGAGAGGAGGAGAGCAGTAGTACAATATACAGCCTGTAGACCAGTACAGTAGTATAATATACAGCTTGTAGGCAGTACAGTAGTAAATATACAGCCTGTAGACAGTACAGTAGTATAATATACAGCTGTGACCAGTACAGTAGTATAATATACAGCTTGTAGCAGTACAGTAGTAAAATATACACCTGTAGACCAGTACAGTAGTATAATATACAGCCTGTAGACCAGTACAGTAGTATAATATTACAGCCTGTAGACAGTACAGTAGTATAATATACAGCCTGTAGACCAGTACAGTAGTATAATATACAGCTTGTAGACTAAGTAC